>NC_064834.1:93498875-93766358 GCF_024166365.1 Elephas maximus indicus
GCCCCGTTCTCCAAGCACAACGCGTATGCAGTGTTAGCGTTCAGCTATCGTGAAGGCTCGCTTTGGCCCAGGGAGAGCAAAGCGCCTGGGGAAGAAATCTCAGCAGACCCCGCTGCCTTTCCACGGTGCAAAGCGTGCCACTGCAGACTCTTTTCCAAAGAAGAGAGCGCACAGGCAACAGCAGCCCGCACGTTTCTCGGTGAAAGGGAGAGCTCCCTGACTTCACCCAGCCCTCTGAGCAAAGGCAGGCAGAGGGAGAGAAGCTTCCCTTCCTTCCCCTTGCCCGCAGTGCAGTCCTCGTTTGCTCTCGCAAACGCAAGGCTTCTTCTGAGAAACTAGATCGCGGTGCAGCTCTCCTTCCACAGGAGCAACGACAGAGCTTTAGCTTCTAGGAAGAGACTGGGAAAGCAGCCGGGGAGAGAAGGCCTTTTCCTAGTCTCTTTTCTTTCGGCCTGAATTCGGTGCATTGGCACTGGCCAAAGCAAGGTTTCCCAGCCCCACGGACGACGCGGCAGCTCTCTCCTGGCAGAGCAAGTCCCAGGCAGCGTTGCCCTGCCGAGATAGTGTGGATACGCTGAGGCCCAGGGAAAACACACTGCCCAGAGAAATCCTAGCAAAGCCGTGGGCTTCCCCACAGGAACCCATGTCCGTTTCAGTTCTTTGCCGAGAACGGAGCTCGGAGGCAACATCAGATTGTGTGTATCTCAGGGAGAGAAAGAAGGCTGGGACTTCCCCCGTTCCTCTGACGAAAGCCGTTACAGGGAGAAAAGCGTCCTTTGCTTTCGCTTTCCCGCAGGGAGCTCGGCGAAACGGCCCTTCGCGAAGGGCCGTTTTCCCCCGGAGAACTGCCTGGCGGCAGCCCCGTTCTCCAAGCACAACGCGTATGCAGTGTTAGCGTTCAGCTATCGTGAAGGCTCGCTTTGGCCCAGGGAGAGCAAAGCGCCTGGGGAAGAAATCTCAGCAGACCCCGCTGCCTTTCCACGGTGCAAAGCGTGCCACTGCAGACTCTTTTCCAAAGAAGAGAGCGCACAGGCAACAGCAGCCCGCACGTTTCTCGGTGAAAGGGAGAGCTCCCTGACTTCACCCAGCCCTCTGAGCAAAGGCAGGCAGAGGGAGAGAAGCTTCCCTTCCTTCCCCTTGCCCGCAGTGCAGTCCTCGTTTGCTCTCGCAAACGCAAGGCTTCTTCTGAGAAACTAGATCGCGGTGCAGCTCTCCTTCCACAGGAGCAACGACAGAGCTTTAGCTTCTAGGAAGAGACTGGGAAAGCAGCCGGGGAGAGAAGGCCTTTTCCTAGTCTCTTTTCTTTCGGCCTGAATTCGGTGCATTGGCACTGGCCAAAGCAAGGTTTCCCAGCCCCACGGACGACGCGGCAGCTCTCTCCCGGCAGAGCAAGTCCCAGGCAGCGTTGCCCTGCCGAGATAGTGTGGATACGCTGAGGCCCAGGGAAAACACACTGCCCAGAGAAATCCTAGCAAAGCCGTGGGCTTCCCCACAGGAACCCATGTCCGTTTCAGTTCTTTGCCGAGAACGGAGCTCGGAGGCAACATCAGATTGTGTGTATCTCAGGGAGAGAAAGAAGGCTGGGACTTCCCCCGTTCCTCTGACGAAAGCCGTTACAGGGAGAAAAGCGTCCTTTGCTTTCGCTTTCCCGCAGGGAGCTCGGCGAAATGGCCCTTCGCGAAGGGCCGTTTTCCCCCGGAGAACTGCCTGGCGGCAGCCCCGTTCTCCAAGCACAACGCGTATGCAGTGTTAGCGTTCAGCTATCGTGAAGGCTCGCTTTGGCCCAGGGAGAGCAAAGCGCCTGGGGAAGAAATCTCAGCAGACCCCGCTGCCTTTCCACGGTGCAAAGCGTGCCACTGCAGACTCTTTTCCAAAGAAGAGAGCGCACAGGCAACAGCAGCCCGCACGTTTCTCGGTGAAAGGGAGAACTCCCTGACTTCACCCAGCCCTCTGAGCAAAGGCAGGCAGAGGGAGAGAAGCTTCCCTTCCTTCCCCTTGCCCGCAGTGCAGTCCTCGTTTGCTCTCGCAAACGCAAGGCTTCTTCTGAGAAACTAGATCGCGGTGCAGCTCTCCTTCCACAGGAGCAACGACAGAGCTTTAGCTTCTAGGAAGAGACTGGGAAAGCAGCCGGGGAGAGAGGGCCTTTTCCTAGTCTCTTTTCTTTCGGCCTGATTTCGGTGCATTGGCACTGGCCAAAGCAAGGTTTCCCAGCCCCACGGACGACGCGGCAGCTCTCTCCCGGCAGAGCAAGTCCCAGGCAGCGTTGCCCTGCCGAGATAGTGTGGATACGCTGAGGCCCAGGGAAAACACACTGCCCAGAGAAATCCTAGCAAAGCCGTGGGCTTCCCCACAGGAACCCATGTCCGTTTCAGTTCTTTGCCGAGAACGGAGCTCGGAGGCAACATCAGATTGTGTGTATCTCAGGGAGAGAAAGAAGGCTGGGACTTCCCCCGTTCCTCTGACGAAAGCCGTTACAGGGAGAAAAGCGTCCTTTGCTTTCGCTTTCCCGCAGGGAGCTCGGCGAAACGGCCCTTCGCGAAGGGCCGTTTTCCCCCGGAGAACTGCCTGGCGGCAGCCCCGTTCTCCAAGCACAACGCGTATGCAGTGTTAGCGTTCAGCTATCGTGAAGGCTCGCTTTGGCCCAGGGAGAGCAAAGCGCCTGGGGAAGAAATCTCAGCAGACCCCGCTGCCTTTCCACGGTGCAAAGCGTGCCACTGCAGACTCTTTTCCAAAGAAGAGAGCGCACAGGCAACAGCAGCCCGCACGTTTCTCGGTGAAAGGGAGAACTCCCTGACTTCACCCAGCCCTCTGAGCAAAGGCAGGCAGAGGGAGAGAAGCTTCCCTTCCTTCCCCTTGCCCGCAGTGCAGTCCTCGTTTGCTCTCGCAAACGCAAGGCTTCTTCTGAGAAACTAGATCGCGGTGCAGCTCTCCTTCCAGAGGAGCAACGACAGAGCTTTAGCTTCTAGGAAGAGACTGGGAAAGCAGCCGGGGAGAGAGGGCCTTTTCCTAGTCTCTTTTCTTTCGGCCTGAATTCGGTGCATTGGCACTGGCCAAAGCAAGGTTTCCCAGCCCCACGGACGACGCGGCAGCTCTCTCCTGGCAGAGCAAGTCCCAGGCAGCGTTGCCCTGCCGAGATAGTGTGGATACGCTGAGGCCCAGGGAAAACACACTGCCCAGAGAAATCCTAGCAAAGCCGTGGGCTTCCCCACAGGAACCCATGTCCGTTTCAGTTCTTTGCCGAGAACGGAGCTCGGAGGCAACATCAGATTGTGTGTATCTCAGGGAGAGAAAGAAGGCTGGGACTTCCCCCGTTCCTCTGACGAAAGCCGTTACAGGGAGAAAAGCGTCCTTTGCTTTCGCTTTCCCGCAGGGAGCTCGGCGAAACGGCCCTTCGCGAAGGGCCGTTTTCCCCTGGAGAACTGCCTGGCGGCAGCCCCGTTCTCCAAGCACAACGCGTATGCAGTGTTAGCGTTCAGCTATCGTGAAGGCTCGCTTTGGCCCAGGGAGAGCAAAGCGCCTGGGGAAGAAATCTCAGCAGACCCCGCTGCCTTTCCACGGTGCAAAGCGTGCCACTGCAGACTCTTTTCCAAAGAAGAGAGCGCACAGGCAACAGCAGCCCGCACGTTTCTCGGTGAAAGGGAGAGCTCCCTGACTTCACCCAGCCCTCTGAGCAAAGGCAGGCAGAGGGAGAGAAGCTTCCCTTCCTTCCCCTTGCCCGCAGTGCAGTCCTCGTTTGCTCTCGCAAACGCAAGGCTTCTTCTGAGAAACTAGATCGCGGTGCAGCTCTCCTTCCACAGGAGCAACGACAGAGCTTTAGCTTCTAGGAAGAGACTGGGAAAGCAGCCGGGGAGAGAAGGCCTTTTCCTAGTCTCTTTTCTTTCGGCCTGAATTCGGTGCATTGGCACTGGCCAAAGCAAGGTTTCCCAGCCCCACGGACGACGCGGCAGCTCTCTCCCGGCAGAGCAAGTCCCAGGCAGCGTTGCCCTGCCGAGATAGTGTGGATACGCTGAGGCCCAGGGAAAACACACTGCCCAGAGAAATCCTAGCAAAGCCGTGGGCTTCCCCACAGGAACCCATGTCCGTTTCAGTTCTTTGCCGAGAACGGAGCTCGGAGGCAACATCAGATTGTGTGTATCTCAGGGAGAGAAAGAAGGCTGGGACTTCCCCCGTTCCTCTGACGAAAGCCGTTACAGGGAGAAAAGCGTCCTTTGCTTTCGCTTTCCCGCAGGGAGCTCGGCGAAACGGCCCTTCGCGAAGGGCCGTTTTCCCCCGGAGAACTGCCTGGCGGCAGCCCCGTTCTCCAAGCACAACGCGTATGCAGTGTTAGCGTTCAGCTATCGTGAAGGCTCGCTTTGGCCCAGGGAGAGCAAAGCGCCTGGGGAAGAAATCTCAGCAGACCCCGCTGCCTTTCCACGGTGCAAAGCGTGCCACTGCAGACTCTTTTCCAAAGAAGAGAGCGCACAGGCAACAGCAGCCCGCACGTTTCTCGGTGAAAGGGAGAACTCCCTGACTTCACCCAGCCCTCTGAGCAAAGGCAGGCAGAGGGAGAGAAGCTTCCCTTCCTTCCCCTTGCCCGCAGTGCAGTCCTCGTTTGCTCTCGCAAACGCAAGGCTTCTTCTGAGAAACTAGATCGCGGTGCAGCTCTCCTTCCACAGGAGCAACGACAGAGCTTTAGCTTCTAGGAAGAGACTGGGAAAGCAGCCGGGGAGAGAGGGCCTTTTCCTAGTCTCTTTTCTTTCGGCCTGAATTCGGTGCATTGGCACTGGCCAAAGCAAGGTTTCCCAGCCCCACGGACGACGCGGCAGCTCTCTCCCGGCAGAGCAAGTCCCAGGCAGCGTTGCCCTGCCGAGATAGTGTGGATACGCTGAGGCCCAGGGAAAACACACTGCCCAGAGAAATCCTAGCAAAGCCGTGGGCTTCCCCACAGGAACCCATGTCCGTTTCAGTTCTTTGCCGAGAACGGAGCTCGGAGGCAACATCAGATTGTGTGTATCTCAGGGAGAGAAAGAAGGCTGGGACTTCCCCCGTTCCTCTGACGAAAGCCGTTACAGGGAGAAAAGCGTCCTTTGCTTTCGCTTTCCCGCAGGGAGCTCGGCGAAACGGCCCTTCGCGAAGGGCCGTTTTCCCCCGGAGAACTGCCTGGCGGCAGCCCCGTTCTCCAAGCACAACGCGTATGCAGTGTTAGCGTTCAGCTATCGTGAAGGCTCGCTTTGGCCCAGGGAGAGCAAAGCGCCTGGGGAAGAAATCTCAGCAGACCCCGCTGCCTTTCCACGGTGCAAAGCGTGCCACTGCAGACTCTTTTCCAAAGAAGAGAGCGCACAGGCAACAGCAGCCCGCACGTTTCTCGGTGAAAGGGAGAGCTCCCTGACTTCACCCAGCCCTCTGAGCAAAGGCAGGCAGAGGGAGAGAAGCTTCCCTTCCTTCCCCTTGCCCGCAGTGCAGTCCTCGTTTGCTCTCGCAAACGCAAGGCTTCTTCTGAGAAACTAGATCGCGGTGCAGCTCTCCTTCCACAGGAGCAACGACAGAGCTTTAGCTTCTAGGAAGAGACTGGGAAAGCAGCCGGGGAGAGAAGGCCTTTTCCTAGTCTCTTTTCTTTCGGCCTGAATTCGGTGCATTGGCACTGGCCAAAGCAAGGTTTCCCAGCCCCGCGGACGACGCGGCAGCTCTCTCCCGGCAGAGCAAGTCCCAGGCAGCGTTGCCCTGCCGAGATAGTGTGGATACGCTGAGGCCCAGGGAAAACACACTGCCCAGAGAAATCCTAGCAAAGCCGTGGGCTTCCCCACAGGAACCCATGTCCGTTTCAGTTCTTTGCCGAGAACGGAGCTCGGAGGCAACATCAGATTGTGTGTATCTCAGGGAGAGAAAGAAGGCTGGGACTTCCCCCGTTCCTCTGACGAAAGCCGTTACAGGGAGAAAAGCGTCCTTTGCTTTCGCTTTCCCGCAGGGAGCTCGGCGAAACGGCCCTTCGCGAAGGGCCGTTTTCCCCCGGAGAACTGCCTGGCGGCAGCCCCGTTCTCCAAGCACAACGCGTATGCAGTGTTAGCGTTCAGCTATCGTGAAGGCTCGCTTTGGCCCAGGGAGAGCAAAGCGCCTGGGGAAGAAATCTCAGCAGACCCCGCTGCCTTTCCACGGTGCAAAGCGTGCCACTGCAGACTCTTTTCCAAAGAAGAGAGCGCACAGGCAACAGCAGCCCGCACGTTTCTCGGTGAAAGGGAGAACTCCCTGACTTCACCCAGCCCTCTGAGCAAAGGCAGGCAGAGGGAGAGAAGCTTCCCTTCCTTCCCCTTGCCCGCAGTGCAGTCCTCGTTTGCTCTCGCAAACGCAAGGCTTCTTCTGAGAAACTAGATCGCGGTGCAGCTCTCCTTCCACAGGAGCAACGACAGAGCTTTAGCTTCTAGGAAGAGACTGGGAAAGCAGCCGGGGAGAGAAGGCCTTTTCCTAGTCTCTTTTCTTTCGGCCTGAATTCGGTGCATTGGCACTGGCCAAAGCAAGGTTTCCCAGCCCCACGGACGACGCGGCAGCTCTCTCCTGGCAGAGCAAGTCCCAGGCAGCGTTGCCCTGCCGAGATAGTGTGGATACGCTGAGGCCCAGGGAAAACACACTGCCCAGAGAAATCCTAGCAAAGCCGTGGGCTTCCCCACAGGAACCCATGTCCGTTTCAGTTCTTTGCCGAGAACGGAGCTCGGAGGCAACATCAGATTGTGTGTATCTCAGGGAGAGAAAGAAGGCTGGGACTTCCCCCGTTCCTCTGACGAAAGCCGTTACAGGGAGAAAAGCGTCCTTTGCTTTCGCTTTCCCGCAGGGAGCTCGGCGAAACGGCCCTTCGCGAAGGGCCGTTTTCCCCCGGAGAACTGCCTGGCGGCAGCCCCGTTCTCCAAGCACAACGCGTATGCAGTGTTAGCGTTCAGCTATCGTGAAGGCTCGCTTTGGCCCAGGGAGAGCAAAGCGCCTGGGGAAGAAATCTCAGCAGACCCCGCTGCCTTTCCACGGTGCAAAGCGTGCCACTGCAGACTCTTTTCCAAAGAAGAGAGCGCACAGGCAACAGCAGCCCGCACGTTTCTCGGTGAAAGGGAGAGCTCCCTGACTTCACCCAGCCCTCTGAGCAAAGGCAGGCAGAGGGAGAGAAGCTTCCCTTCCTTCCCCTTGCCCGCAGTGCAGTCCTCGTTTGCTCTCGCAAACGCAAGGCTTCTTCTGAGAAACTAGATCGCGGTGCAGCTCTCCTTCCAGAGGAGCAACGACAGAGCTTTAGCTTCTAGGAAGAGACTGGGAAAGCAGCCGGGGAGAGAGGGCCTTTTCCTAGTCTCTTTTCTTTCGGCCTGAATTCGGTGCATTGGCACTGGCCAAAGCAAGGTTTCCCAGCCCCACGGACGACGCGGCAGCTCTCTCCTGGCAGAGCAAGTCCCAGGCAGCGTTGCCCTGCCGAGATAGTGTGGATACGCTGAGGCCCAGGGAAAACACACTGCCCAGAGAAATCCTAGCAAAGCCGTGGGCTTCCCCACAGGAACCCATGTCCGTTTCAGTTCTTTGCCGAGAACGGAGCTCGGAGGCAACATCAGATTGTGTGTATCTCAGGGAGAGAAAGAAGGCTGGGACTTCCCCCGTTCCTCTGACGAAAGCCGTTACAGGGAGAAAAGCGTCCTTTGCTTTCGCTTTCCCGCAGGGAGCTCGGCGAAACGGCCCTTCGCGAAGGGCCGTTTTCCCCCGGAGAACTGCCTGGCGGCAGCCCCGTTCTCCAAGCACAACGCGTATGCAGTGTTAGCGTTCAGCTATCGTGAAGGCTCGCTTTGGCCCAGGGAGAGCAAAGCGCCTGGGGAAGAAATCTCAGCAGACCCCGCTGCCTTTCCACGGTGCAAAGCGTGCCACTGCAGACTCTTTTCCAAAGAAGAGAGCGCACAGGCAACAGCAGCCCGCACGTTTCTCGGTGAAAGGGAGAACTCCCTGACTTCACCCAGCCCTCTGAGCAAAGGCAGGCAGAGGGAGAGAAGCTTCCCTTCCTTCCCCTTGCCCGCAGTGCAGTCCTCGTTTGCTCTCGCAAACGCAAGGCTTCTTCTGAGAAACTAGATCGCGGTGCAGCTCTCCTTCCACAGGAGCAACGACAGAGCTTTAGCTTCTAGGAAGAGACTGGGAAAGCAGCCGGGGAGAGAGGGCCTTTTCCTAGTCTCTTTTCTTTCGGCCTGATTTCGGTGCATTGGCACTGGCCAAAGCAAGGTTTCCCAGCCCCACGGACGACGCGGCAGCTCTCTCCCGGCAGAGCAAGTCCCAGGCAGCGTTGCCCTGCCGAGATAGTGTGGATACGCTGAGGCCCAGGGAAAACACACTGCCCAGAGAAATCCTAGCAAAGCCGTGGGCTTCCCCACAGGAACCCATGTCCGTTTCAGTTCTTTGCCGAGAACGGAGCTTGGAGGCAACATCAGATTGTGTGTATCTCAGGGAGAGAAAGAAGGCTGGGACTTCCCCCGTTCCTCTGACGAAAGCCGTTACAGGGAGAAAAGCGTCCTTTGCTTTCGCTTTCCCGCAGGGAGCTCGGCGAAACGGCCCTTCGCGAAGGGCCGTTTTCCCCCGGAGAACTGCCTGGCGGCAGCCCCGTTCTCCAAGCACAACGCGTATGCAGTGTTAGCGTTCAGCTATCGTGAAGGCTCGCTTTGGCCCAGGGAGAGCAAAGCGCCTGGGGAAGAAATCTCAGCAGACCCCGCTGCCTTTCCACGGTGCAAAGCGTGCCACTGCAGACTCTTTTCCAAAGAAGAGAGCGCACAGGCAACAGCAGCCCGCACGTTTCTCGGTGAAAGGGAGAACTCCCTGACTTCACCCAGCCCTCTGAGCAAAGGCAGGCAGAGGGAGAGAAGCTTCCCTTCCTTCCCCTTGCCCGCAGTGCAGTCCTCGTTTGCTCTCGCAAACGCAAGGCTTCTTCTGAGAAACTAGATCGCGGTGCAGCTCTCCTTCCACAGGAGCAACGACAGAGCTTTAGCTTCTAGGAAGAGACTGGGAAAGCAGCCGGGGAGAGAGGGCCTTTTCCTAGTCTCTTTTCTTTCGGCCTGAATTCGGTGCATTGGCACTGGCCAAAGCAAGGTTTCCCAGCCCCACGGACGACGCGGCAGCTCTCTCCCGGCAGAGCAAGTCCCAGGCAGCGTTGCCCTGCCGAGATAGTGTGGATACGCTGAGGCCCAGGGAAAACACACTGCCCAGAGAAATCCTAGCAAAGCCGTGGGCTTCCCCACAGGAACCCATGTCCGTTTCAGTTCTTTGCCGAGAACGGAGCTCGGAGGCAACATCAGATTGTGTGTATCTCAGGGAGAGAAAGAAGGCTGGGACTTCCCCCGTTCCTCTGACGAAAGCCGTTACAGGGAGAAAAGCGTCCTTTGCTTTCGCTTTCCCGCAGGGAGCTCGGCGAAACGGCCCTTCGCGAAGGGCCGTTTTCCCCCGGAGAACTGCCTGGCGGCAGCCCCGTTCTCCAAGCACAACGCGTATGCAGTGTTAGCGTTCAGCTATCGTGAAGGCTCGCTTTGGCCCAGGGAGAGCAAAGCGCCTGGGGAAGAAATCTCAGCAGACCCCGCTGCCTTTCCACGGTGCAAAGCGTGCCACTGCAGACTCTTTTCCAAAGAAGAGAGCGCACAGGCAACAGCAGCCCGCACGTTTCTCGGTGAAAGGGAGAACTCCCTGACTTCACCCAGCCCTCTGAGCAAAGGCAGGCAGAGGGAGAGAAGCTTCCCTTCCTTCCCCTTGCCCGCAGTGCAGTCCTCGTTTGCTCTCGCAAACGCAAGGCTTCTTCTGAGAAACTAGATCGCGGTGCAGCTCTCCTTCCAGAGGAGCAACGACAGAGCTTTAGCTTCTAGGAAGAGACTGGGAAAGCAGCCGGGGAGAGAGGGCCTTTTCCTAGTCTCTTTTCTTTCGGCCTGAATTCGGTGCATTGGCACTGGCCAAAGCAAGGTTTCCCAGCCCCACGGACGACGCGGCAGCTCTCTCCTGGCAGAGCAAGTCCCAGGCAGCGTTGCCCTGCCGAGATAGTGTGGATACGCTGAGGCCCAGGGAAAACACACTGCCCAGAGAAATCCTAGCAAAGCCGTGGGCTTCCCCACAGGAACCCATGTCCGTTTCAGTTCTTTGCCGAGAACGGAGCTCGGAGGCAACATCAGATTGTGTGTATCTCAGGGAGAGAAAGAAGGCTGGGACTTCCCCCGTTCCTCTGACGAAAGCCGTTACAGGGAGAAAAGCGTCCTTTGCTTTCGCTTTCCCGCAGGGAGCTCGGCGAAACGGCCCTTCGCGAAGGGCCGTTTTCCCCCGGAGAACTGCCTGGCGGCAGCCCCGTTCTCCAAGCACAACGCGTATGCAGTGTTAGCGTTCAGCTATCGTGAAGGCTCGCTTTGGCCCAGGGAGAGCAAAGCGCCTGGGGAAGAAATCTCAGCAGACCCCGCTGCCTTTCCACGGTGCAAAGCGTGCCACTGCAGACTCTTTTCCAAAGAAGAGAGCGCACAGGCAACAGCAGCCCGCACGTTTCTCGGTGAAAGGGAGAGCTCCCTGACTTCACCCAGCCCTCTGAGCAAAGGCAGGCAGAGGGAGAGAAGCTTCCCTTCCTTCCCCTTGCCCGCAGTGCAGTCCTCGTTTGCTCTCGCAAACGCAAGGCTTCTTCTGAGAAACTAGATCGCGGTGCAGCTCTCCTTCCACAGGAGCAACGACAGAGCTTTAGCTTCTAGGAAGAGACTGGGAAAGCAGCCGGGGAGAGAGGGCCTTTTCCTAGTCTCTTTTCTTTCGGCCTGAATTCGGTGCATTGGCACTGGCCAAAGCAAGGTTTCCCAGCCCCACGGACGACGCGGCAGCTCTCTCCCGGCAGAGCAAGTCCCAGGCAGCGTTGCCCTGCCGAGATAGTGTGGATACGCTGAGGCCCAGGGAAAACACACTGCCCAGAGAAATCCTAGCAAAGCCGTGGGCTTCCCCACAGGAACCCATGTCCGTTTCAGTTCTTTGCCGAGAACGGAGCTCGGAGGCAACATCAGATTGTGTGTATCTCAGGGAGAGAAAGAAGGCTGGGACTTCCCCCGTTCCTCTGACGAAAGCCGTTACAGGGAGAAAAGCGTCCTTTGCTTTCGCTTTCCCGCAGGGAGCTCGGCGAAACGGCCCTTCGCGAAGGGCCGTTTTCCCCCGGAGAACTGCCTGGCGGCAGCCCCGTTCTCCAAGCACAACGCGTATGCAGTGTTAGCGTTCAGCTATCGTGAAGGCTCGCTTTGGCCCAGGGAGAGCAAAGCGCCTGGGGAAGAAATCTCAGCAGACCCCGCTGCCTTTCCACGGTGCAAAGCGTGCCACTGCAGACTCTTTTCCAAAGAAGAGAGCGCACAGGCAACAGCAGCCCGCACGTTTCTCGGTGAAAGGGAGAGCTCCCTGACTTCACCCAGCCCTCTGAGCAAAGGCAGGCAGAGGGAGAGAAGCTTCCCTTCCTTCCCCTTGCCCGCAGTGCAGTCCTCGTTTGCTCTCGCAAACGCAAGGCTTCTTCTGAGAAACTAGATCGCGGTGCAGCTCTCCTTCCACAGGAGCAACGACAGAGCTTTAGCTTCTAGGAAGAGACTGGGAAAGCAGCCGGGGAGAGAAGGCCTTTTCCTAGTCTCTTTTCTTTCGGCCTGAATTCGGTGCATTGGCACTGGCCAAAGCAAGGTTTCCCAGCCCCGCGGACGACGCGGCAGCTCTCTCCCGGCAGAGCAAGTCCCAGGCAGCGTTGCCCTGCCGAGATAGTGTGGATACGCTGAGGCCCAGGGAAAACACACTGCCCAGAGAAATCCTAGCAAAGCCGTGGGCTTCCCCACAGGAACCCATGTCCGTTTCAGTTCTTTGCCGAGAACGGAGCTCGGAGGCAACATCAGATTGTGTGTATCTCAGGGAGAGAAAGAAGGCTGGGACTTCCCCCGTTCCTCTGACGAAAGCCGTTACAGGGAGAAAAGCGTCCTTTGCTTTCGCTTTCCCGCAGGGAGCTCGGCGAAACGGCCCTTCGCGAAGGGCCGTTTTCCCCCGGAGAACTGCCTGGCGGCAGCCCCGTTCTCCAAGCACAACGCGTATGCAGTGTTAGCGTTCAGCTATCGTGAAGGCTCGCTTTGGCCCAGGGAGAGCAAAGCGCCTGGGGAAGAAATCTCAGCAGACCCCGCTGCCTTTCCACGGTGCAAAGCGTGCCACTGCAGACTCTTTTCCAAAGAAGAGAGCGCACAGGCAACAGCAGCCCGCACGTTTCTCGGTGAAAGGGAGAGCTCCCTGACTTCACCCAGCCCTCTGAGCAAAGGCAGGCAGAGGGAGAGAAGCTTCCCTTCCTTCCCCTTGCCCGCAGTGCAGTCCTCGTTTGCTCTCGCAAACGCAAGGCTTCTTCTGAGAAACTAGATCGCGGTGCAGCTCTCCTTCCAGAGGAGCAACGACAGAGCTTTAGCTTCTAGGAAGAGACTGGGAAAGCAGCCGGGGAGAGAGGGCCTTTTCCTAGTCTCTTTTCTTTCGGCCTGAATTCGGTGCATTGGCACTGGCCAAAGCAAGGTTTCCCAGCCCCACGGACGACGCGGCAGCTCTCTCCTGGCAGAGCAAGTCCCAGGCAGCGTTGCCCTGCCGAGATAGTGTGGATACGCTGAGGCCCAGGGAAAACACACTGCCCAGAGAAATCCTAGCAAAGCCGTGGGCTTCCCCACAGGAACCCATGTCCGTTTCAGTTCTTTGCCGAGAACGGAGCTCGGAGGCAACATCAGATTGTGTGTATCTCAGGGAGAGAAAGAAGGCTGGGACTTCCCCCGTTCCTCTGACGAAAGCCGTTACAGGGAGAAAAGCGTCCTTTGCTTTCGCTTTCCCGCAGGGAGCTCGGCGAAACGGCCCTTCGCGAAGGGCCGTTTTCCCCCGGAGAACTGCCTGGCGGCAGCCCCGTTCTCCAAGCACAACGCGTATGCAGTGTTAGCGTTCAGCTATCGTGAAGGCTCGCTTTGGCCCAGGGAGAGCAAAGCGCCTGGGGAAGAAATCTCAGCAGACCCCGCTGCCTTTCCACGGTGCAAAGCGTGCCACTGCAGACTCTTTTCCAAAGAAGAGAGCGCACAGGCAACAGCAGCCCGCACGTTTCTCGGTGAAAGGGAGAACTCCCTGACATCACCCAGCCCTCTGAGCAAAGGCAGGCAGAGGGAGAGAAGCTTCCCTTCCTTCCCCTTGCCCGCAGTGCAGTCCTCGTTTGCTCTCGCAAACGCAAGGCTTCTTCTGAGAAACTAGATCGCGGTGCAGCTCTCCTTCCAGAGGAGCAACGACAGAGCTTTAGCTTCTAGGAAGAGACTGGGAAAGCAGCCGGGGAGAGAGGGCCTTTTCCTAGTCTCTTTTCTTTCGGCCTGATTTCGGTGCATTGGCACTGGCCAAAGCAAGGTTTCCCAGCCCCACGGACGACGCGGCAGCTCTCTCCCGGCAGAGCAAGTCCCAGGCAGCGTTGCCCTGCCGAGATAGTGTGGATACGCTGAGGCCCAGGGAAAACACACTGCCCAGAGAAATCCTAGCAAAGCCGTGGGCTTCCCCACAGGAACCCATGTCCGTTTCAGTTCTTTGCCGAGAACGGAGCTTGGAGGCAACATCAGATTGTGTGTATCTCAGGGAGAGAAAGAAGGCTGGGACTTCCCCCGTTCCTCTGACGAAAGCCGTTACAGGGAGAAAAGCGTCCTTTGCTTTCGCTTTCCCGCAGGGAGCTCGGCGAAACGGCCCTTCGCGAAGGGCCGTTTTCCCCCGGAGAACTGCCTGGCGGCAGCCCCGTTCTCCAAGCACAACGCGTATGCAGTGTTAGCGTTCAGCTATCGTGAAGGCTCGCTTTGGCCCAGGGAGAGCAAAGCGCCTGGGGAAGAAATCTCAGCAGACCCCGCTGCCTTTCCACGGTGCAAAGCGTGCCACTGCAGACTCTTTTCCAAAGAAGAGAGCGCACAGGCAACAGCAGCCCGCACGTTTCTCGGTGAAAGGGAGAACTCCCTGACTTCACCCAGCCCTCTGAGCAAAGGCAGGCAGAGGGAGAGAAGCTTCCCTTCCTTCCCCTTGCCCGCAGTGCAGTCCTCGTTTGCTCTCGCAAACGCAAGGCTTCTTCTGAGAAACTAGATCGCGGTGCAGCTCTCCTTCCACAGGAGCAACGACAGAGCTTTAGCTTCTAGGAAGAGACTGGGAAAGCAGCCGGGGAGAGAGGGCCTTTTCCTAGTCTCTTTTCTTTCGGCCTGAATTCGGTGCATTGGCACTGGCCAAAGCAAGGTTTCCCAGCCCCACGGACGACGCGGCAGCTCTCTCCCGGCAGAGCAAGTCCCAGGCAGCGTTGCCCTGCCGAGATAGTGTGGATACGCTGAGGCCCAGGGAAAACACACTGCCCAGAGAAATCCTAGCAAAGCCGTGGGCTTCCCCACAGGAACCCATGTCCGTTTCAGTTCTTTGCCGAGAACGGAGCTCGGAGGCAACATCAGATTGTGTGTATCTCAGGGAGAGAAAGAAGGCTGGGACTTCCCCCGTTCCTCTGACGAAAGCCGTTACAGGGAGAAAAGCGTCCTTTGCTTTCGCTTTCCCGCAGGGAGCTCGGCGAAACGGCCCTTCGCGAAGGGCCGTTTTCCCCCGGAGAACTGCCTGGCGGCAGCCCCGTTCTCCAAGCACAACGCGTATGCAGTGTTAGCGTTCAGCTATCGTGAAGGCTCGCTTTGGCCCAGGGAGAGCAAAGCGCCTGGGGAAGAAATCTCAGCAGACCCCGCTGCCTTTCCACGGTGCAAAGCGTGCCACTGCAGACTCTTTTCCAAAGAAGAGAGCGCACAGGCAACAGCAGCCCGCACGTTTCTCGGTGAAAGGGAGAACTCCCTGACTTCACCCAGCCCTCTGAGCAAAGGCAGGCAGAGGGAGAGAAGCTTCCCTTCCTTCCCCTTGCCCGCAGTGCAGTCCTCGTTTGCTCTCGCAAACGCAAGGCTTCTTCTGAGAAACTAGATCGCGGTGCAGCTCTCCTTCCACAGGAGCAACGACAGAGCTTTAGCTTCTAGGAAGAGACTGGGAAAGCAGCCGGGGAGAGAGGGCCTTTTCCTAGTCTCTTTTCTTTCGGCCTGAATTCGGTGCATTGGCACTGGCCAAAGCAAGGTTTCCCAGCCCCACGGACGACGCGGCAGCTCTCTCCCGGCAGAGCAAGTCCCAGGCAGCGTTGCCCTGCCGAGATAGTGTGGATACGCTGAGGCCCAGGGAAAACACACTGCCCAGAGAAATCCTAGCAAAGCCGTGGGCTTCCCCACAGGAACCCATGTCCGTTTCAGTTCTTTGCCGAGAACGGAGCTCGGAGGCAACATCAGATTGTGTGTATCTCAGGGAGAGAAAGAAGGCTGGGACTTCCCCCGTTCCTCTGACGAAAGCCGTTACAGGGAGAAAAGCGTCCTTTGCTTTCGCTTTCCCGCAGGGAGCTCGGCGAAACGGCCCTTCGCGAAGGGCCGTTTTCCCCCGGAGAACTGCCTGGCGGCAGCCCCGTTCTCCAAGCACAACGCGTATGCAGTGTTAGCGTTCAGCTATCGTGAAGGCTCGCTTTGGCCCAGGGAGAGCAAAGCGCCTGGGGAAGAAATCTCAGCAGACCCCGCTGCCTTTCCACGGTGCAAAGCGTGCCACTGCAGACTCTTTTCCAAAGAAGAGAGCGCACAGGCAACAGCAGCCCGCACGTTTCTCGGTGAAAGGGAGAGCTCCCTGACTTCACCCAGCCCTCTGAGCAAAGGCAGGCAGAGGGAGAGAAGCTTCCCTTCCTTCCCCTTGCCCGCAGTGCAGTCCTCGTTTGCTCTCGCAAACGCAAGGCTTCTTCTGAGAAACTAGATCGCGGTGCAGCTCTCCTTCCACAGGAGCAACGACAGAGCTTTAGCTTCTAGGAAGAGACTGGGAAAGCAGCCGGGGAGAGAAGGCCTTTTCCTAGTCTCTTTTCTTTCGGCCTGAATTCGGTGCATTGGCACTGGCCAAAGCAAGGTTTCCCAGCCCCACGGACGACGCGGCAGCTCTCTCCCGGCAGAGCAAGTCCCAGGCAGCGTTGCCCTGCCGAGATAGTGTGGATACGCTGAGGCCCAGGGAAAACACCCTGCCCAGAGAAATCCTAGCAAAGCCGTGGGCTTCCCCACAGGAACCCATGTCCGTTTCAGTTCTTTGCCGAGAACGGAGCTCGGAGGCAACATCAGATTGTGTGTATCTCAGGGAGAGAAAGAAGGCTGGGACTTCCCCCGTTCCTCTGACGAAAGCCGTTACAGGGAGAAAAGCGTCCTTTGCTTTCGCTTTCCCGCAGGGAGCTCGGCGAAACGGCCCTTCGCGAAGGGCCGTTTTCCCCCGGAGAACTGCCTGGCGGCAGCCCCGTTCTCCAAGCACAACGCGTATGCAGTGTTAGCGTTCAGCTATCGTGAAGGCTCGCTTTGGCCCAGGGAGAGCAAAGCGCCTGGGGAAGAAATCTCAGCAGACCCCGCTGCCTTTCCACGGTGCAAAGCGTGCCACTGCAGACTCTTTTCCAAAGAAGAGAGCGCACAGGCAACAGCAGCCCGCACGTTTCTCGGTGAAAGGGAGAACTCCCTGACTTCACCCAGCCCTCTGAGCAAAGGCAGGCAGAGGGAGAGAAGCTTCCCTTCCTTCCCCTTGCCCGCAGTGCAGTCCTCGTTTGCTCTCGCAAACGCAAGGCTTCTTCTGAGAAACTAGATCGCGGTGCAGCTCTCCTTCCAGAGGAGCAACGACAGAGCTTTAGCTTCTAGGAAGAGACTGGGAAAGCAGCCGGGGAGAGAGGGCCTTTTCCTAGTCTCTTTTCTATCGGCCTGAATTCGGTGCATTGGCACTGGCCAAAGCAAGGTTTCCCAGCCCCACGGACGACGCGGCAGCTCTCTCCTGGCAGAGCAAGTCCCAGGCAGTGTTGCCCTGCCGAGATAGTGTGGATACGCTGAGGCCCAGGGAAAACACACTGCCCAGAGAAATCCTAGCAAAGCCGTGGGCTTCCCCACAGGAACCCATGTCCGTTTCAGTTCTTTGCCGAGAACGGAGCTCGGAGGCAACATCAGATTGTGTGTATCTCAGGGAGAGAAAGAAGGCTGGGACTTCCCCCGTTCCTCTGACGAAAGCCGTTACAGGGAGAAAAGCGTCCTTTGCTTTCGCTTTCCCGCAGGGAGCTCGGCGAAACGGCCCTTCGCGAAGGGCCGTTTTCCCCCGGAGAACTGCCTGGCGGCAGCCCCGTTCTCCAAGCACAACGCGTATGCAGTGTTAGCGTTCAGCTATCGTGAAGGCTCGCTTTGGCCCAGGGAGAGCAAAGCGCCTGGGGAAGAAATCTCAGCAGACCCCGCTGCCTTTCCACGGTGCAAAGCGTGCCACTGCAGACTCTTTTCCAAAGAAGAGAGCGCACAGGCAACAGCAGCCCGCACGTTTCTCGGTGAAAGGGAGAGCTCCCTGACTTCACCCAGCCCTCTGAGCAAAGGCAGGCAGAGGGAGAGAAGCTTCCCTTCCTTCCCCTTGCCCGCAGTGCAGTCCTCGTTTGCTCTCGCAAACGCAAGGCTTCTTCTGAGAAACTAGATCGCGGTGCAGCTCTCCTTCCACAGGAGCAACGACAGAGCTTTAGCTTCTAGGAAGAGACTGGGAAAGCAGCCGGGGAGAGAAGGCCTTTTCCTAGTCTCTTTTCTTTCGGCCTGAATTCGGTGCATTGGCACTGGCCAAAGCAAGGTTTCCCAGCCCCACGGACGACGCGGCAGCTCTCTCCCGGCAGAGCAAGTCCCAGGCAGCGTTGCCCTGCCGAGATAGTGTGGATACGCTGAGGCCCAGGGAAAACACACTGCCCAGAGAAATCCTAGCAAAGCCGTGGGCTTCCCCACAGGAACCCATGTCCGTTTCAGTTCTTTGCCGAGAACGGAGCTCGGAGGCAACATCAGATTGTGTGTATCTCAGGGAGAGAAAGAAGGCTGGGACTTCCCCCGTTCCTCTGACGAAAGCCGTTACAGGGAGAAAAGCGTCCTTTGCTTTCGCTTTCCCGCAGGGAGCTCGGCGAAACGGCCCTTCGCGAAGGGCCGTTTTCCCCCGGAGAACTGCCTGGCGGCAGCCCCGTTCTCCAAGCACAACGCGTATGCAGTGTTAGCGTTCAGCTATCGTGAAGGCTCGCTTTGGCCCAGGGAGAGCAAAGCGCCTGGGGAAGAAATCTCAGCAGACCCCGCTGCCTTTCCACGGTGCAAAGCGTGCCACTGCAGACTCTTTTCCAAAGAAGAGAGCGCACAGGCAACAGCAGCCCGCACGTTTCTCGGTGAAAGGGAGAACTCCCTGACTTCACCCAGCCCTCTGAGCAAAGGCAGGCAGAGGGAGAGAAGCTTCCCTTCCTTCCCCTTGCCCGCAGTGCAGTCCTCGTTTGCTCTCGCAAACGCAAGGCTTCTTCTGAGAAACTAGATCGCGGTGCAGCTCTCCTTCCACAGGAGCAACGACAGAGCTTTAGCTTCTAGGAAGAGACTGGGAAAGCAGCCGGGGAGAGAGGGCCTTTTCCTAGTCTCTTTTCTTTCGGCCTGAATTCGGTGCATTGGCACTGGCCAAAGCAAGGTTTCCCAGCCCCACGGACGACGCGGCAGCTCTCTCCCGGCAGAGCAAGTCCCAGGCAGCGTTGCCCTGCCGAGATAGTGTGGATACGCTGAGGCCCAGGGAAAACACACTGCCCAGAGAAATCCTAGCAAAGCCGTGGGCTTCCCCACAGGAACCCATGTCCGTTTCAGTTCTTTGCCGAGAACGGAGCTCGGAGGCAACATCAGATTGTGTGTATCTCAGGGAGAGAAAGAAGGCTGGGACTTCCCCCGTTCCTCTGACGAAAGCCGTTACAGGGAGAAAAGCGTCCTTTGCTTTCGCTTTCCCGCAGGGAGCTCGGCGAAACGGCCCTTCGCGAAGGGCCGTTTTCCCCCGGAGAACTGCCTGGCGGCAGCCCCGTTCTCCAAGCACAACGCGTATGCAGTGTTAGCGTTCAGCTATCGTGAAGGCTCGCTTTGGCCCAGGGAGAGCAAAGCGCCTGGGGAAGAAATCTCAGCAGACCCCGCTGCCTTTCCACGGTGCAAAGCGTGCCACTGCAGACTCTTTTCCAAAGAAGAGAGCGCACAGGCAACAGCAGCCCGCACGTTTCTCGGTGAAAGGGAGAGCTCCCTGACTTCACCCAGCCCTCTGAGCAAAGGCAGGCAGAGGGAGAGAAGCTTCCCTTCCTTCCCCTTGCCCGCAGTGCAGTCCTCGTTTGCTCTCGCAAACGCAAGGCTTCTTCTGAGAAACTAGATCGCGGTGCAGCTCTCCTTCCACAGGAGCAACGACAGAGCTTTAGCTTCTAGGAAGAGACTGGGAAAGCAGCCGGGGAGAGAAGGCCTTTTCCTAGTCTCTTTTCTTTCGGCCTGAATTCGGTGCATTGGCACTGGCCAAAGCAAGGTTTCCCAGCCCCACGGACGACGCGGCAGCTCTCTCCCGGCAGAGCAAGTCCCAGGCAGCGTTGCCCTGCCGAGATAGTGTGGATACGCTGAGGCCCAGGGAAAACACCCTGCCCAGAGAAATCCTAGCAAAGCCGTGGGCTTCCCCACAGGAACCCATGTCCGTTTCAGTTCTTTGCCGAGAACGGAGCTCGGAGGCAACATCAGATTGTGTGTATCTCAGGGAGAGAAAGAAGGCTGGGACTTCCCCCGTTCCTCTGACGAAAGCCGTTACAGGGAGAAAAGCGTCCTTTGCTTTCGCTTTCCCGCAGGGAGCTCGGCGAAACGGCCCTTCGCGAAGGGCCGTTTTCCCCCGGAGAACTGCCTGGCGGCAGCCCCGTTCTCCAAGCACAACGCGTATGCAGTGTTAGCGTTCAGCTATCGTGAAGGCTCGCTTTGGCCCAGGGAGAGCAAAGCGCCTGGGGAAGAAATCTCAGCAGACCCCGCTGCCTTTCCACGGTGCAAAGCGTGCCACTGCAGACTCTTTTCCAAAGAAGAGAGCGCACAGGCAACAGCAGCCCGCACGTTTCTCGGTGAAAGGGAGAACTCCCTGACTTCACCCAGCCCTCTGAGCAAAGGCAGGCAGAGGGAGAGAAGCTTCCCTTCCTTCCCCTTGCCCGCAGTGCAGTCCTCGTTTGCTCTCGCAAACGCAAGGCTTCTTCTGAGAAACTAGATCGCGGTGCAGCTCTCCTTCCAGAGGAGCAACGACAGAGCTTTAGCTTCTAGGAAGAGACTGGGAAAGCAGCCGGGGAGAGAGGGCCTTTTCCTAGTCTCTTTTCTATCGGCCTGAATTCGGTGCATTGGCACTGGCCAAAGCAAGGTTTCCCAGCCCCACGGACGACGCGGCAGCTCTCTCCTGGCAGAGCAAGTCCCAGGCAGTGTTGCCCTGCCGAGATAGTGTGGATACGCTGAGGCCCAGGGAAAACACACTGCCCAGAGAAATCCTAGCAAAGCCGTGGGCTTCCCCACAGGAACCCATGTCCGTTTCAGTTCTTTGCCGAGAACGGAGCTCGGAGGCAACATCAGATTGTGTGTATCTCAGGGAGAGAAAGAAGGCTGGGACTTCCCCCGTTCCTCTGACGAAAGCCGTTACAGGGAGAAAAGCGTCCTTTGCTTTCGCTTTCCCGCAGGGAGCTCGGCGAAACGGCCCTTCGCGAAGGGCCGTTTTCCCCCGGAGAACTGCCTGGCGGCAGCCCCGTTCTCCAAGCACAACGCGTATGCAGTGTTAGCGTTCAGCTATCGTGAAGGCTCGCTTTGGCCCAGGGAGAGCAAAGCGCCTGGGGAAGAAATCTCAGCAGACCCCGCTGCCTTTCCACGGTGCAAAGCGTGCCACTGCAGACTCTTTTCCAAAGAAGAGAGCGCACAGGCAACAGCAGCCCGCACGTTTCTCGGTGAAAGGGAGAACTCCCTGACTTCACCCAGCCCTCTGAGCAAAGGCAGGCAGAGGGAGAGAAGCTTCCCTTCCTTCCCCTTGCCCGCAGTGCAGTCCTCGTTTGCTCTCGCAAACGCAAGGCTTCTTCTGAGAAACTAGATCGCGGTGCAGCTCTCCTTCCAGAGGAGCAACGACAGAGCTTTAGCTTCTAGGAAGAGACTGGGAAAGCAGCCGGGGAGAGAGGGCCTTTTCCTAGTCTCTTTTCTATCGGCCTGAATTCGGTGCATTGGCACTGGCCAAAGCAAGGTTTCCCAGCCCCACGGACGACGCGGCAGCTCTCTCCTGGCAGAGCAAGTCCCAGGCAGTGTTGCCCTGCCGAGATAGTGTGGATACGCTGAGGCCCAGGGAAAACACACTGCCCAGAGAAATCCTAGCAAAGCCGTGGGCTTCCCCACAGGAACCCATGTCCGTTTCAGTTCTTTGCCGAGAACGGAGCTCGGAGGCAACATCAGATTGTGTGTATCTCAGGGAGAGAAAGAAGGCTGGGACTTCCCCCGTTCCTCTGACGAAAGCCGTTACAGGGAGAAAAGCGTCCTTTGCTTTCGCTTTCCCGCAGGGAGCTCGGCGAAACGGCCCTTCGCGAAGGGCCGTTTTCCCCCGGAGAACTGCCTGGCGGCAGCCCCGTTCTCCAAGCACAACGCGTATGCAGTGTTAGCGTTCAGCTATCGTGAAGGCTCGCTTTGGCCCAGGGAGAGCAAAGCGCCTGGGGAAGAAATCTCAGCAGACCCCGCTGCCTTTCCACGGTGCAAAGCGTGCCACTGCAGACTCTTTTCCAAAGAAGAGAGCGCACAGGCAACAGCAGCCCGCACGTTTCTCGGTGAAAGGGAGAGCTCCCTGACTTCACCCAGCCCTCTGAGCAAAGGCAGGCAGAGGGAGAGAAGCTTCCCTTCCTTCCCCTTGCCCGCAGTGCAGTCCTCGTTTGCTCTCGCAAACGCAAGGCTTCTTCTGAGAAACTAGATCGCGGTGCAGCTCTCCTTCCACAGGAGCAACGACAGAGCTTTAGCTTCTAGGAAGAGACTGGGAAAGCAGCCGGGGAGAGAAGGCCTTTTCCTAGTCTCTTTTCTTTCGGCCTGAATTCGGTGCATTGGCACTGGCCAAAGCAAGGTTTCCCAGCCCCACGGACGACGCGGCAGCTCTCTCCCGGCAGAGCAAGTCCCAGGCAGCGTTGCCCTGCCGAGATAGTGTGGATACGCTGAGGCCCAGGGAAAACACACTGCCCAGAGAAATCCTAGCAAAGCCGTGGGCTTCCCCACAGGAACCCATGTCCGTTTCAGTTCTTTGCCGAGAACGGAGCTCGGAGGCAACATCAGATTGTGTGTATCTCAGGGAGAGAAAGAAGGCTGGGACTTCCCCCGTTCCTCTGACGAAAGCCGTTACAGGGAGAAAAGCGTCCTTTGCTTTCGCTTTCCCGCAGGGAGCTCGGCGAAACGGCCCTTCGCGAAGGGCCGTTTTCCCCCGGAGAACTGCCTGGCGGCAGCCCCGTTCTCCAAGCACAACGCGTATGCAGTGTTAGCGTTCAGCTATCGTGAAGGCTCGCTTTGGCCCAGGGAGAGCAAAGCGCCTGGGGAAGAAATCTCAGCAGACCCCGCTGCCTTTCCACGGTGCAAAGCGTGCCACTGCAGACTCTTTTCCAAAGAAGAGAGCGCACAGGCAACAGCAGCCCGCACGTTTCTCGGTGAAAGGGAGAACTCCCTGACTTCACCCAGCCCTCTGAGCAAAGGCAGGCAGAGGGAGAGAAGCTTCCCTTCCTTCCCCTTGCCCGCAGTGCAGTCCTCGTTTGCTCTCGCAAACGCAAGGCTTCTTCTGAGAAACTAGATCGCGGTGCAGCTCTCCTTCCAGAGGAGCAACGACAGAGCTTTAGCTTCTAGGAAGAGACTGGGAAAGCAGCCGGGGAGAGAGGGCCTTTTCCTAGTCTCTTTTCTTTCGGCCTGAATTCGGTGCATTGGCACTGGCCAAAGCAAGGTTTCCCAGCCCCACGGACGACGCGGCAGCTCTCTCCTGGCAGAGCAAGTCCCAGGCAGCGTTGCCCTGCCGAGATAGTGTGGATACGCTGAGGCCCAGGGAAAACACACTGCCCAGAGAAATCCTAGCAAAGCCGTGGGCTTCCCCACAGGAACCCATGTCCGTTTCAGTTCTTTGCCGAGAACGGAGCTCGGAGGCAACATCAGATTGTGTGTATCTCAGGGAGAGAAAGAAGGCTGGGACTTCCCCCGTTCCTCTGACGAAAGCCGTTACAGGGAGAAAAGCGTCCTTTGCTTTCGCTTTCCCGCAGGGAGCTCGGCGAAACGGCCCTTCGCGAAGGGCCGTTTTCCCCCGGAGAACTGCCTGGCGGCAGCCCCGTTCTCCAAGCACAACGCGTATGCAGTGTTAGCGTTCAGCTATCGTGAAGGCTCGCTTTGGCCCAGGGAGAGCAAAGCGCCTGGGGAAGAAATCTCAGCAGACCCCGCTGCCTTTCCACGGTGCAAAGCGTGCCACTGCAGACTCTTTTCCAAAGAAGAGAGCGCACAGGCAACAGCAGCCCGCACGTTTCTCGGTGAAAGGGAGAACTCCCTGACTTCACCCAGCCCTCTGAGCAAAGGCAGGCAGAGGGAGAGAAGCTTCCCTTCCTTCCCCTTGCCCGCAGTGCAGTCCTCGTTTGCTCTCGCAAACGCAAGGCTTCTTCTGAGAAACTAGATCGCGGTGCAGCTCTCCTTCCAGAGGAGCAACGACAGAGCTTTAGCTTCTAGGAAGAGACTGGGAAAGCAGCCGGGGAGAGAGGGCCTTTTCCTAGTCTCTTTTCTATCGGCCTGAATTCGGTGCATTGGCACTGGCCAAAGCAAGGTTTCCCAGCCCCACGGACGACGCGGCAGCTCTCTCCTGGCAGAGCAAGTCCCAGGCAGTGTTGCCCTGCCGAGATAGTGTGGATACGCTGAGGCCCAGGGAAAACACACTGCCCAGAGAAATCCTAGCAAAGCCGTGGGCTTCCCCACAGGAACCCATGTCCGTTTCAGTTCTTTGCCGAGAACGGAGCTCGGAGGCAACATCAGATTGTGTGTATCTCAGGGAGAGAAAGAAGGCTGGGACTTCCCCCGTTCCTCTGACGAAAGCCGTTACAGGGAGAAAAGCGTCCTTTGCTTTCGCTTTCCCGCAGGGAGCTCGGCGAAACGGCCCTTCGCGAAGGGCCGTTTTCCCCCGGAGAACTGCCTGGCGGCAGCCCCGTTCTCCAAGCACAACGCGTATGCAGTGTTAGCGTTCAGCTATCGTGAAGGCTCGCTTTGGCCCAGGGAGAGCAAAGCGCCTGGGGAAGAAATCTCAGCAGACCCCGCTGCCTTTCCACGGTGCAAAGCGTGCCACTGCAGACTCTTTTCCAAAGAAGAGAGCGCACAGGCAACAGCAGCCCGCACGTTTCTCGGTGAAAGGGAGAGCTCCCTGACTTCACCCAGCCCTCTGAGCAAAGGCAGGCAGAGGGAGAGAAGCTTCCCTTCCTTCCCCTTGCCCGCAGTGCAGTCCTCGTTTGCTCTCGCAAACGCAAGGCTTCTTCTGAGAAACTAGATCGCGGTGCAGCTCTCCTTCCACAGGAGCAACGACAGAGCTTTAGCTTCTAGGAAGAGACTGGGAAAGCAGCCGGGGAGAGAAGGCCTTTTCCTAGTCTCTTTTCTTTCGGCCTGAATTCGGTGCATTGGCACTGGCCAAAGCAAGGTTTCCCAGCCCCACGGACGACGCGGCAGCTCTCTCCCGGCAGAGCAAGTCCCAGGCAGCGTTGCCCTGCCGAGATAGTGTGGATACGCTGAGGCCCAGGGAAAACACACTGCCCAGAGAAATCCTAGCAAAGCCGTGGGCTTCCCCACAGGAACCCATGTCCGTTTCAGTTCTTTGCCGAGAACGGAGCTCGGAGGCAACATCAGATTGTGTGTATCTCAGGGAGAGAAAGAAGGCTGGGACTTCCCCCGTTCCTCTGACGAAAGCCGTTACAGGGAGAAAAGCGTCCTTTGCTTTCGCTTTCCCGCAGGGAGCTCGGCGAAACGGCCCTTCGCGAAGGGCCGTTTTCCCCCGGAGAACTGCCTGGCGGCAGCCCCGTTCTCCAAGCACAACGCGTATGCAGTGTTAGCGTTCAGCTATCGTGAAGGCTCGCTTTGGCCCAGGGAGAGCAAAGCGCCTGGGGAAGAAATCTCAGCAGACCCCGCTGCCTTTCCACAGTGCAAAGCGTGCCACTGCAGACTCTTTTCCAAAGAAGAGAGCGCACAGGCAACAGCAGCCCGCACGTTTCTCGGTGAAAGGGAGAACTCCCTGACTTCACCCAGCCCTCTGAGCAAAGGCAGGCAGAGGGAGAGAAGCTTCCCTTCCTTCCCCTTGCCCGCAGTGCAGTCCTCGTTTGCTCTCGCAAACGCAAGGCTTCTTCTGAGAAACTAGATCGCGGTGCAGCTCTCCTTCCACAGGAGCAACGACAGAGCTTTAGCTTCTAGGAAGAGACTGGGAAAGCAGCCGGGGAGAGAAGGCCTTTTCCTAGTCTCTTTTCTTTCGGCCTGAATTCGGTGCATTGGCACTGGCCAAAGCAAGGTTTCCCAGCCCCACGGACGACGCGGCAGCTCTCTCCTGGCAGAGCAAGTCCCAGGCAGCGTTGCCCTGCCGAGATAGTGTGGATACGCTGAGGCCCAGGGAAAACACACTGCCCAGAGAAATCCTAGCAAAGCCGTGGGCTTCCCCACAGGAACCCATGTCCGTTTCAGTTCTTTGCCGAGAACGGAGCTCGGAGGCAACATCAGATTGTGTGTATCTCAGGGAGAGAAAGAAGGCTGGGACTTCCCCCGTTCCTCTGACGAAAGCCGTTACAGGGAGAAAAGCGTCCTTTGCTTTCGCTTTCCCGCAGGGAGCTCGGCGAAACGGCCCTTCGCGAAGGGCCGTTTTCCCCCGGAGAACTGCCTGGCGGCAGCCCCGTTCTCCAAGCACAACGCGTATGCAGTGTTAGCGTTCAGCTATCGTGAAGGCTCGCTTTGGCCCAGGGAGAGCAAAGCGCCTGGGGAAGAAATCTCAGCAGACCCCGCTGCCTTTCCACGGTGCAAAGCGTGCCACTGCAGACTCTTTTCCAAAGAAGAGAGCGCACAGGCAACAGCAGCCCGCACGTTTCTCGGTGAAAGGGAGAGCTCCCTGACTTCACCCAGCCCTCTGAGCAAAGGCAGGCAGAGGGAGAGAAGCTTCCCTTCCTTCCCCTTGCCCGCAGTGCAGTCCTCGTTTGCTCTCGCAAACGCAAGGCTTCTTCTGAGAAACTAGATCGCGGTGCAGCTCTCCTTCCACAGGAGCAACGACAGAGCTTTAGCTTCTAGGAAGAGACTGGGAAAGCAGCCGGGGAGAGAAGGCCTTTTCCTAGTCTCTTTTCTTTCGGCCTGAATTCGGTGCATTGGCACTGGCCAAAGCAAGGTTTCCCAGCCCCACGGACGACGCGGCAGCTCTCTCCCGGCAGAGCAAGTCCCAGGCAGCGTTGCCCTGCCGAGATAGAGTGGATACGCTGAGGCCCAGGGAAAACACACTGCCCAGAGAAATCCTAGCAAAGCCGTGGGCTTCTCCACAGGAACCCATGTCCGTTTCAGTTCTTTGCCGAGAACGGAGCTCGGAGGCAACATCAGATTGTGTGTATCTCAGGGAGAGAAAGAAGGCTGGGACTTCCCCCGTTCCTCTGACGAAAGCCGTTACAGGGAGAAAAGCGTCCTTTGCTTTCGCTTTCCCGCAGGGAGCTCGGCGAAACGGCCCTTCGCGAAGGGCCGTTTTCCCCCGGAGAACTGCCTGGCGGCAGCCCCGTTCTCCAAGCACAACGCGTATGCAGTGTTAGCGTTCAGCTATCGTGAAGGCTCGCTTTGGCCCAGGGAGAGCAAAGCGCCTGGGGAAGAAATCTCAGCAGACCCCGCTGCCTTTCCACGGTGCAAAGCGTGCCACTGCAGACTCTTTTCCAAAGAAGAGAGCGCACAGGCAACAGCAGCCCGCACGTTTCTCGGTGAAAGGGAGAGCTCCCTGACTTCACCCAGCCCTCTGAGCAAAGGCAGGCAGAGGGAGAGAAGCTTCCCTTCCTTCCCCTTGCCCGCAGTGCAGTCCTCGTTTGCTCTCGCAAACGCAAGGCTTCTTCTGAGAAACTAGATCGCGGTGCAGCTCTCCTTCCACAGGAGCAACGACAGAGCTTTAGCTTCTAGGAAGAGACTGGGAAAGCAGCCGGGGAGAGAAGGCCTTTTCCTAGTCTCTTTTCTTTCGGCCTGAATTCGGTGCATTGGCACTGGCCAAAGCAAGGTTTCCCAGCCCCACGGACGACGCGGCAGCTCTCTCCTGGCAGAGCAAGTCCCAGGCAGCGTTGCCCTGCCGAGATAGTGTGGATACGCTGAGGCCCAGGGAAAACACACTGCCCAGAGAAATCCTAGCAAAGCCGTGGGCTTCCCCACAGGAACCCATGTCCGTTTCAGTTCTTTGCCGAGAACGGAGCTCGGAGGCAACATCAGATTGTGTGTATCTCAGGGAGAGAAAGAAGGCTGGGACTTCCCCCGTTCCTCTGACGAAAGCCGTTACAGGGAGAAAAGCGTCCTTTGCTTTCGCTTTCCCGCAGGGAGCTCGGCGAAACGGCCCTTCGCGAAGGGCCGTTTTCCCCCGGAGAACTGCCTGGCGGCAGCCCCGTTCTCCAAGCACAACGCGTATGCAGTGTTAGCGTTCAGCTATCGTGAAGGCTCGCTTTGGCCCAGGGAGAGCAAAGCGCCTGGGGAAGAAATCTCAGCAGACCCCGCTGCCTTTCCACGGTGCAAAGCGTGCCACTGCAGACTCTTTTCCAAAGAAGAGAGCGCACAGGCAACAGCAGCCCGCACGTTTCTCGGTGAAAGGGAGAACTCCCTGACTTCACCCAGCCCTCTGAGCAAAGGCAGGCAGAGGGAGAGAAGCTTCCCTTCCTTCCCCTTGCCCGCAGTGCAGTCCTCGTTTGCTCTCGCAAACGCAAGGCTTCTTCTGAGAAACTAGATCGCGGTGCAGCTCTCCTTCCACAGGAGCAACGACAGAGCTTTAGCTTCTAGGAAGAGACTGGGAAAGCAGCCGGGGAGAGAAGGCCTTTTCCTAGTCTCTTTTCTTTCGGCCTGAATTCGGTGCATTGGCACTGGCCAAAGCAAGGTTTCCCAGCCCCACGGACGACGCGGCAGCTCTCTCCCGGCAGAGCAAGTCCCAGGCAGCGTTGCCCTGCCGAGATAGAGTGGATACGCTGAGGCCCAGGGAAAACACACTGCCCAGAGAAATCCTAGCAAAGCCGTGGGCTTCTCCACAGGAACCCATGTCCGTTTCAGTTCTTTGCCGAGAACGGAGCTCGGAGGCAACATCAGATTGTGTGTATCTCAGGGAGAGAAAGAAGGCTGGGACTTCCCCCGTTCCTCTGACGAAAGCCGTTACAGGGAGAAAAGCGTCCTTTGCTTTCGCTTTCCCGCAGGGAGCTCGGCGAAACGGCCCTTCGCGAAGGGCCGTTTTCCCCCGGAGAACTGCCTGGCGGCAGCCCCGTTCTCCAAGCACAACGCGTATGCAGTGTTAGCGTTCAGCTATCGTGAAGGCTCGCTTTGGCCCAGGGAGAGCAAAGCGCCTGGGGAAGAAATCTCAGCAGACCCCGCTGCCTTTCCACGGTGCAAAGCGTGCCACTGCAGACTCTTTTCCAAAGAAGAGAGCGCACAGGCAACAGCAGCCCGCACGTTTCTCGGTGAAAGGGAGAGCTCCCTGACTTCACCCAGCCCTCTGAGCAAAGGCAGGCAGAGGGAGAGAAGCTTCCCTTCCTTCCCCTTGCCCGCAGTGCAGTCCTCGTTTGCTCTCGCAAACGCAAGGCTTCTTCTGAGAAACTAGATCGCGGTGCAGCTCTCCTTCCACAGGAGCAACGACAGAGCTTTAGCTTCTAGGAAGAGACTGGGAAAGCAGCCGGGGAGAGAAGGCCTTTTCCTAGTCTCTTTTCTTTCGGCCTGAATTCGGTGCATTGGCACTGGCCAAAGCAAGGTTTCCCAGCCCCACGGACGACGCGGCAGCTCTCTCCTGGCAGAGCAAGTCCCAGGCAGCGTTGCCCTGCCGAGATAGTGTGGATACGCTGAGGCCCAGGGAAAACACACTGCCCAGAGAAATCCTAGCAAAGCCGTGGGCTTCCCCACAGGAACCCATGTCCGTTTCAGTTCTTTGCCGAGAACGGAGCTCGGAGGCAACATCAGATTGTGTGTATCTCAGGGAGAGAAAGAAGGCTGGGACTTCCCCCGTTCCTCTGACGAAAGCCGTTACAGGGAGAAAAGCGTCCTTTGCTTTCGCTTTCCCGCAGGGAGCTCGGCGAAACGGCCCTTCGCGAAGGGCCGTTTTCCCCCGGAGAACTGCCTGGCGGCAGCCCCGTTCTCCAAGCACAACGCGTATGCAGTGTTAGCGTTCAGCTATCGTGAAGGCTCGCTTTGGCCCAGGGAGAGCAAAGCGCCTGGGGAAGAAATCTCAGCAGACCCCGCTGCCTTTCCACGGTGCAAAGCGTGCCACTGCAGACTCTTTTCCAAAGAAGAGAGCGCACAGGCAACAGCAGCCCGCACGTTTCTCGGTGAAAGGGAGAGCTCCCTGACTTCACCCAGCCCTCTGAGCAAAGGCAGGCAGAGGGAGAGAAGCTTCCCTTCCTTCCCCTTGCCCGCAGTGCAGTCCTCGTTTGCTCTCGCAAACGCAAGGCTTCTTCTGAGAAACTAGATCGCGGTGCAGCTCTCCTTCCACAGGAGCAACGACAGAGCTTTAGCTTCTAGGAAGAGACTGGGAAAGCAGCCGGGGAGAGAAGGCCTTTTCCTAGTCTCTTTTCTTTCGGCCTGAATTCGGTGCATTGGCACTGGCCAAAGCAAGGTTTCCCAGCCCCACGGACGACGCGGCAGCTCTCTCCCGGCAGAGCAAGTCCCAGGCAGCGTTGCCCTGCCGAGATAGAGTGGATACGCTGAGGCCCAGGGAAAACACACTGCCCAGAGAAATCCTAGCAAAGCCGTGGGCTTCTCCACAGGAACCCATGTCCGTTTCAGTTCTTTGCCGAGAACGGAGCTCGGAGGCAACATCAGATTGTGTGTATCTCAGGGAGAGAAAGAAGGCTGGGACTTCCCCCGTTCCTCTGACGAAAGCCGTTACAGGGAGAAAAGCGTCCTTTGCTTTCGCTTTCCCGCAGGGAGCTCGGCGAAACGGCCCTTCGCGAAGGGCCGTTTTCCCCCGGAGAACTGCCTGGCGGCAGCCCCGTTCTCCAAGCACAACGCGTATGCAGTGTTAGCGTTCAGCTATCGTGAAGGCTCGCTTTGGCCCAGGGAGAGCAAAGCGCCTGGGGAAGAAATCTCAGCAGACCCCGCTGCCTTTCCACGGTGCAAAGCGTGCCACTGCAGACTCTTTTCCAAAGAAGAGAGCGCACAGGCAACAGCAGCCCGCACGTTTCTCGGTGAAAGGGAGAGCTCCCTGACTTCACCCAGCCCTCTGAGCAAAGGCAGGCAGAGGGAGAGAAGCTTCCCTTCCTTCCCCTTGCCCGCAGTGCAGTCCTCGTTTGCTCTCGCAAACGCAAGGCTTCTTCTGAGAAACTAGATCGCGGTGCAGCTCTCCTTCCACAGGAGCAACGACAGAGCTTTAGCTTCTAGGAAGAGACTGGGAAAGCAGCCGGGGAGAGAAGGCCTTTTCCTAGTCTCTTTTCTTTCGGCCTGAATTCGGTGCATTGGCACTGGCCAAAGCAAGGTTTCCCAGCCCCACGGACGACGCGGCAGCTCTCTCCTGGCAGAGCAAGTCCCAGGCAGCGTTGCCCTGCCGAGATAGTGTGGATACGCTGAGGCCCAGGGAAAACACACTGCCCAGAGAAATCCTAGCAAAGCCGTGGGCTTCCCCACAGGAACCCATGTCCGTTTCAGTTCTTTGCCGAGAACGGAGCTCGGAGGCAACATCAGATTGTGTGTATCTCAGGGAGAGAAAGAAGGCTGGGACTTCCCCCGTTCCTCTGACGAAAGCCGTTACAGGGAGAAAAGCGTCCTTTGCTTTCGCTTTCCCGCAGGGAGCTCGGCGAAACGGCCCTTCGCGAAGGGCCGTTTTCCCCCGGAGAACTGCCTGGCGGCAGCCCCGTTCTCCAAGCACAACGCGTATGCAGTGTTAGCGTTCAGCTATCGTGAAGGCTCGCTTTGGCCCAGGGAGAGCAAAGCGCCTGGGGAAGAAATCTCAGCAGACCCCGCTGCCTTTCCACGGTGCAAAGCGTGCCACTGCAGACTCTTTTCCAAAGAAGAGAGCGCACAGGCAACAGCAGCCCGCACGTTTCTCGGTGAAAGGGAGAGCTCCCTGACTTCACCCAGCCCTCTGAGCAAAGGCAGGCAGAGGGAGAGAAGCTTCCCTTCCTTCCCCTTGCCCGCAGTGCAGTCCTCGTTTGCTCTCGCAAACGCAAGGCTTCTTCTGAGAAACTAGATCGCGGTGCAGCTCTCCTTCCAGAGGAGGAACGACAGAGCTTTAGCTTCTAGGAAGAGACTGGGAAAGCAGCCGGGGAGAGAAGGCCTTTTCCTAGTCTCTTTTCTTTCGGCCTGAATTCGGTGCATTGGCACTGGCCAAAGCAAGGTTTCCCAGCCCCACGGACGACGCGGCAGCTCTCTCCTGGCAGAGCAAGTCCCAGGCAGCGTTGCCCTGCCGAGATAGTGTGGATACGCTGAGGCCCAGGGAAAACACACTGCCCAGAGAAATCCTAGCAAAGCCGTGGGCTTCCCCACAGGAACCCATGTCCGTTTCAGTTCTTTGCCGAGAACGGAGCTCGGAGGCAACATCAGATTGTGTGTATCTCAGGGAGAGAAAGAAGGCTGGGACTTCCCCCGTTCCTCTGACGAAAGCCGTTACAGGGAGAAAAGCGTCCTTTGCTTTCGCTTTCCCGCAGGGAGCTCGGCGAAACGGCCCTTCGCGAAGGGCCGTTTTCCCCCGGAGAACTGCCTGGCGGCAGCCCCGTTCTCCAAGCACAACGCGTATGCAGTGTTAGCGTTCAGCTATCGTGAAGGCTCGCTTTGGCCCAGGGAGAGCAAAGCGCCTGGGGAAGAAATCTCAGCAGACCCCGCTGCCTTTCCACGGTGCAAAGCGTGCCACTGCAGACTCTTTTCCAAAGAAGAGAGCGCACAGGCAACAGCAGCCCGCACGTTTCTCGGTGAAAGGGAGAACTCCCTGACTTCACCCAGCCCTCTGAGCAAAGGCAGGCAGAGGGAGAGAAGCTTCCCTTCCTTCCCCTTGCCCGCAGTGCAGTCCTCGTTTGCTCTCGCAAACGCAAGGCTTCTTCTGAGAAACTAGATCGCGGTGCAGCTCTCCTTCCACAGGAGCAACGACAGAGCTTTAGCTTCTAGGAAGAGACTGGGAAAGCAGCCGGGGAGAGAAGGCCTTTTCCTAGTCTCTTTTCTTTCGGCCTGAATTCGGTGCATTGGCACTGGCCAAAGCAAGGTTTCCCAGCCCCACGGACGACGCGGCAGCTCTCTCCCGGCAGAGCAAGTCCCAGGCAGCGTTGCCCTGCCGAGATAGAGTGGATACGCTGAGGCCCAGGGAAAACACACTGCCCAGAGAAATCCTAGCAAAGCCGTGGGCTTCTCCACAGGAACCCATGTCCGTTTCAGTTCTTTGCCGAGAACGGAGCTCGGAGGCAACATCAGATTGTGTGTATCTCAGGGAGAGAAAGAAGGCTGGGACTTCCCCCGTTCCTCTGACGAAAGCCGTTACAGGGAGAAAAGCGTCCTTTGCTTTCGCTTTCCCGCAGGGAGCTCGGCGAAACGGCCCTTCGCGAAGGGCCGTTTTCCCCCGGAGAACTGCCTGGCGGCAGCCCCGTTCTCCAAGCACAACGCGTATGCAGTGTTAGCGTTCAGCTATCGTGAAGGCTCGCTTTGGCCCAGGGAGAGCAAAGCGCCTGGGGAAGAAATCTCAGCAGACCCCGCTGCCTTTCCACGGTGCAAAGCGTGCCACTGCAGACTCTTTTCCAAAGAAGAGAGCGCACAGGCAACAGCAGCCCGCACGTTTCTCGGTGAAAGGGAGAGCTCCCTGACTTCACCCAGCCCTCTGAGCAAAGGCAGGCAGAGGGAGAGAAGCTTCCCTTCCTTCCCCTTGCCCGCAGTGCAGTCCTCGTTTGCTCTCGCAAACGCAAGGCTTCTTCTGAGAAACTAGATCGCGGTGCAGCTCTCCTTCCACAGGAGCAACGACAGAGCTTTAGCTTCTAGGAAGAGACTGGGAAAGCAGCCGGGGAGAGAAGGCCTTTTCCTAGTCTCTTTTCTTTCGGCCTGAATTCGGTGCATTGGCACTGGCCAAAGCAAGGTTTCCCAGCCCCACGGACGACGCGGCAGCTCTCTCCTGGCAGAGCAAGTCCCAGGCAGCGTTGCCCTGCCGAGATAGTGTGGATACGCTGAGGCCCAGGGAAAACACACTGCCCAGAGAAATCCTAGCAAAGCCGTGGGCTTCCCCACAGGAACCCATGTCCGTTTCAGTTCTTTGCCGAGAACGGAGCTCGGAGGCAACATCAGATTGTGTGTATCTCAGGGAGAGAAAGAAGGCTGGGACTTCCCCCGTTCCTCTGACGAAAGCAGTTACAGGGAGAAAAGCGTCCTTTGCTTTCGCTTTCCCGCAGGGAGCTCGGCGAAACGGCCCTTCGCGAAGGGCCGTTTTCCCCCGGAGAACTGCCTGGCGGCAGCCCCGTTCTCCAAGCACAACGCGTATGCAGTGTTAGCGTTCAGCTATCGTGAAGGCTCGCTTTGGCCCAGGGAGAGCAAAGCGCCTGGGGAAGAAATCTCAGCAGACCCCGCTGCCTTTCCACGGTGCAAAGCGTGCCACTGCAGACTCTTTTCCAAAGAAGAGAGCGCACAGGCAACAGCAGCCCGCACGTTTCTCGGTGAAAGGGAGAGCTCCCTGACTTCACCCAGCCCTCTGAGCAAAGGCAGGCAGAGGGAGAGAAGCTTCCCTTCCTTCCCCTTGCCCGCAGTGCAGTCCTCGTTTGCTCTCGCAAACGCAAGGCTTCTTCTGAGAAACTAGATCGCGGTGCAGCTCTCCTTCCACAGGAGCAACGACAGAGCTTTAGCTTCTAGGAAGAGACTGGGAAAGCAGCCGGGGAGAGAAGGCCTTTTCCTAGTCTCTTTTCTTTCGGCCTGAATTCGGTGCATTGGCACTGGCCAAAGCAAGGTTTCCCAGCCCCACGGACGACGCGGCAGCTCTCTCCCGGCAGAGCAAGTCCCAGGCAGCGTTGCCCTGCCGAGATAGAGTGGATACGCTGAGGCCCAGGGAAAACACACTGCCCAGAGAAATCCTAGCAAAGCCGTGGGCTTCTCCACAGGAACCCATGTCCGTTTCAGTTCTTTGCCGAGAACGGAGCTCGGAGGCAACATCAGATTGTGTGTATCTCAGGGAGAGAAAGAAGGCTGGGACTTCCCCCGTTCCTCTGACGAAAGCCGTTACAGGGAGAAAAGCGTCCTTTGCTTTCGCTTTCCCGCAGGGAGCTCGGCGAAACGGCCCTTCGCGAAGGGCCGTTTTCCCCCGGAGAACTGCCTGGCGGCAGCCCCGTTCTCCAAGCACAACGCGTATGCAGTGTTAGCGTTCAGCTATCGTGAAGGCTCGCTTTGGCCCAGGGAGAGCAAAGCGCCTGGGGAAGAAATCTCAGCAGACCCCGCTGCCTTTCCACGGTGCAAAGCGTGCCACTGCAGACTCTTTTCCAAAGAAGAGAGCGCACAGGCAACAGCAGCCCGCACGTTTCTCGGTGAAAGGGAGAGCTCCCTGACTTCACCCAGCCCTCTGAGCAAAGGCAGGCAGAGGGAGAGAAGCTTCCCTTCCTTCCCCTTGCCCGCAGTGCAGTCCTCGTTTGCTCTCGCAAACGCAAGGCTTCTTCTGAGAAACTAGATCGCGGTGCAGCTCTCCTTCCACAGGAGCAACGACAGAGCTTTAGCTTCTAGGAAGAGACTGGGAAAGCAGCCGGGGAGAGAAGGCCTTTTCCTAGTCTCTTTTCTTTCGGCCTGAATTCGGTGCATTGGCACTGGCCAAAGCAAGGTTTCCCAGCCCCACGGACGACGCGGCAGCTCTCTCCTGGCAGAGCAAGTCCCAGGCAGCGTTGCCCTGCCGAGATAGTGTGGATACGCTGAGGCCCAGGGAAAACACACTGCCCAGAGAAATCCTAGCAAAGCCGTGGGCTTCCCCACAGGAACCCATGTCCGTTTCAGTTCTTTGCCGAGAACGGAGCTCGGAGGCAACATCAGATTGTGTGTATCTCAGGGAGAGAAAGAAGGCTGGGACTTCCCCCGTTCCTCTGACGAAAGCCGTTACAGGGAGAAAAGCGTCCTTTGCTTTCGCTTTCCCGCAGGGAGCTCGGCGAAACGGCCCTTCGCGAAGGGCCGTTTTCCCCCGGAGAACTGCCTGGCGGCAGCCCCGTTCTCCAAGCACAACGCGTATGCAGTGTTAGCGTTCAGCTATCGTGAAGGCTCGCTTTGGCCCAGGGAGAGCAAAGCGCCTGGGGAAGAAATCTCAGCAGACCCCGCTGCCTTTCCACGGTGCAAAGCGTGCCACTGCAGACTCTTTTCCAAAGAAGAGAGCGCACAGGCAACAGCAGCCCGCACGTTTCTCGGTGAAAGGGAGAGCTCCCTGACTTCACCCAGCCCTCTGAGCAAAGGCAGGCAGAGGGAGAGAAGCTTCCCTTCCTTCCCCTTGCCCGCAGTGCAGTCCTCGTTTGCTCTCGCAAACGCAAGGCTTCTTCTGAGAAACTAGATCGCGGTGCAGCTCTCCTTCCAGAGGAGGAACGACAGAGCTTTAGCTTCTAGGAAGAGACTGGGAAAGCAGCCGGGGAGAGAAGGCCTTTTCCTAGTCTCTTTTCTTTCGGCCTGAATTCGGTGCATTGGCACTGGCCAAAGCAAGGTTTCCCAGCCCCACGGACGACGCGGCAGCTCTCTCCTGGCAGAGCAAGTCCCAGGCAGCGTTGCCCTGCCGAGATAGTGTGGATACGCTGAGGCCCAGGGAAAACACACTGCCCAGAGAAATCCTAGCAAAGCCGTGGGCTTCCCCACAGGAACCCATGTCCGTTTCAGTTCTTTGCCGAGAACGGAGCTCGGAGGCAACATCAGATTGTGTGTATCTCAGGGAGAGAAAGAAGGCTGGGACTTCCCCCGTTCCTCTGACGAAAGCCGTTACAGGGAGAAAAGCGTCCTTTGCTTTCGCTTTCCCGCAGGGAGCTCGGCGAAACGGCCCTTCGCGAAGGGCCGTTTTCCCCCGGAGAACTGCCTGGCGGCAGCCCCGTTCTCCAAGCACAACGCGTATGCAGTGTTAGCGTTCAGCTATCGTGAAGGCTCGCTTTGGCCCAGGGAGAGCAAAGCGCCTGGGGAAGAAATCTCAGCAGACCCCGCTGCCTTTCCACGGTGCAAAGCGTGCCACTGCAGACTCTTTTCCAAAGAAGAGAGCGCACAGGCAACAGCAGCCCGCACGTTTCTCGGTGAAAGGGAGAGCTCCCTGACTTCACCCAGCCCTCTGAGCAAAGGCAGGCAGAGGGAGAGAAGCTTCCCTTCCTTCCCCTTGCCCGCAGTGCAGTCCTCGTTTGCTCTCGCAAACGCAAGGCTTCTTCTGAGAAACTAGATCGCGGTGCAGCTCTCCTTCCACAGGAGCAACGACAGAGCTTTAGCTTCTAGGAAGAGACTGGGAAAGCAGCCGGGGAGAGAGGGCCTTTTCCTAGTCTCTTTTCTTTCGGCCTGATTTCGGTGCATTGGCACTGGCCAAAGCAAGGTTTCCCAGCCCCACGGACGACGCGGCAGCTCTCTCCCGGCAGAGCAAGTCCCAGGCAGCGTTGCCCTGCCGAGATAGTGTGGATACGCTGAGGCCCAGGGAAAACACACTGCCCAGAGAAATCCTAGCAAAGCCGTGGGCTTCCCCACAGGAACCCATGTCCGTTTCAGTTCTTTGCCGAGAACGGAGCTCGGAGGCAACATCAGATTGTGTGTATCTCAGGGAGAGAAAGAAGGCTGGGACTTCCCCCGTTCCTCTGACGAAAGCCGTTACAGGGAGAAAAGCGTCCTTTGCTTTCGCTTTCCCGCAGGGAGCTCGGCGAAACGGCCCTTCGCGAAGGGCCGTTTTCCCCCGGAGAACTGCCTGGCGGCAGCCCCGTTCTCCAAGCACAACGCGTATGCAGTGTTAGCGTTCAGCTATCGTGAAGGCTCGCTTTGGCCCAGGGAGAGCAAAGCGCCTGGGGAAGAAATCTCAGCAGACCCCGCTGCCTTTCCACGGTGCAAAGCGTGCCACTGCAGACTCTTTTCCAAAGAAGAGAGCGCACAGGCAACAGCAGCCCGCACGTTTCTCGGTGAAAGGGAGAGCTCCCTGACTTCACCCAGCCCTCTGAGCAAAGGCAGGCAGAGGGAGAGAAGCTTCCCTTCCTTCCCCTTGCCCGCAGTGCAGTCCTCGTTTGCTCTCGCAAACGCAAGGCTTCTTCTGAGAAACTAGATCGCGGTGCAGCTCTCCTTCCAGAGGAGCAACGACAGAGCTTTAGCTTCTAGGAAGAGACTGGGAAAGCAGCCGGGGAGAGAGGGCCTTTTCCTAGTCTCTTTTCTTTCGGCCTGAATTCGGTGCATTGGCACTGGCCAAAGCAAGGTTTCCCAGCCCCACGGACGACGCGGCAGCTCTCTCCCGGCAGAGCAAGTCCCAGGCAGCGTTGCCCTGCCGAGATAGTGTGGATACGCTGAGGCCCAGGGAAAACACACTGCCCAGAGAAATCCTAGCAAAGCCGTGGGCTTCCCCACAGGAACCCATGTCCGTTTCAGTTCTTTGCCGAGAACGGAGCTCGGAGGCAACATCAGATTGTGTGTATCTCAGGGAGAGAAAGAAGGCTGGGACTTCCCCCGTTCCTCTGACGAAAGCCGTTACAGGGAGAAAAGCGTCCTTTGCTTTCGCTTTCCCGCAGGGAGCTCGGCGAAACGGCCCTTCGCGAAGGGCCGTTTTCCCCCGGAGAACTGCCTGGCGGCAGCCCCGTTCTCCAAGCACAACGCGTATGCAGTGTTAGCGTTCAGCTATCGTGAAGGCTCGCTTTGGCCCAGGGAGAGCAAAGCGCCTGGGGAAGAAATCTCAGCAGACCCCGCTGCCTTTCCACGGTGCAAAGCGTGCCACTGCAGACTCTTTTCCAAAGAAGAGAGCGCACAGGCAACAGCAGCCCGCACGTTTCTCGGTGAAAGGGAGAGCTCCCTGACTTCACCCAGCCCTCTGAGCAAAGGCGGGCAGAGGGAGAGAAGCTTCCCTTCCTTCCCCTTGCCCGCAGTCCGGTCCTCGTTTGCTCTCGCAAACGCAAGGCTTCTTCTGAAAAACTACATCGCGGTGCAGCTCTCCTTCCAGAGGAGCAACGACAGAGCTTTAGCTTCTAGGAAGAGACTGGGAAAGCAGCCGGGGAGAGAAGGCCTTTTCCTAGTCTCTTTTCTTTCGGCCTGAATTCGGTCCATTGGCACTGGCCACAGCAAGGTTTCCCAGCCCAAACGACAACGCAGCGGCTCTCTCCTGGCAGAGGAAGTCGCAGGCAGTGTTGCCCTGACGAGATAGTGTGGGTCCACTGAGGCCCAGGGAAAACACACTGCCCAGAGAAATCCTAGCAAAGCCGTGGGCTTCCCCACAGGAACGTATGTCCGTTTCTGTTCTTTGCCGAGAACGGAGCTCGGAGGGAACATCAGATTGTGTGTATCTCAGGGAGAGAAAGAACGCTGTGACTTCCCCCGTTCCTCTGACTAAAGCAGTTACAATGAGAAAACCGCCCTCTGCTTTCGCTTTCCCGCAGGGAGCTCGGCGAAACGGCCCTTCGCGAAGGGCCGTTTTCCCCCGGAGAACTGCCTGGCGGCAGCCCCGTTCTACAACGGGAACGTGTATGCCGTGTTAGCATTAAGCTATCGTGAAGGCTCACTTTGGCCCAGGGAGAGCAAAGCGCCTGGGAAAGAAACCTCAGCAGACCCCGCTGCCTTTCCACGGTGCAAAGCGTGCCACTGCAGACTCTTCCAAAGAAGAGAGCGCACAGGCAACAGCAGCCCGCACGTTTCTCGGTGAAAGGGAGAACTCCCTGACTTCACCCAGTCCTCTGAGCAAAGGCGGCAGAGGGAGAGAAGCTTCCCTTCCTTCCCCTTGCCCGCAGTTGGGTCCTCGTTTGCTCTCGCAAACGCAAGGCTTCTTCTGAAAAACTACATCGCGGTGCAGCTCTCCTTCCAGAGGAGCAACGACAGAGCTTTAGCTTCTAGGAAGAGACTGGGAAAGCAGCCGGGGAGAGAAGGCCTTTTCCTAGTCTCTTTTCTTTCGGCCTGAATTCGGTGCATTGGCACTGGCCAAAGCAAGGTTTCCCAGCCCAACGGACGACGCGGCAGCTCTCTCCTGGCAGAGGAAGTCCCATGCAGCGTTGCCCTGACGAGATAGTGTGGGTACGCTGAGGCCCAAGGAAAACACACTGCCCAGAGAAATCCCAGCAAAGCCGTGGGCTTCCCCACAGGAACCTATGTCCGTTTCAGTTCTTTGCCGAGAACGGAGCTCGGAGGGAACATCAGATTGTGTGTATCTCAGGGAGAGAAAGAACACTGTGACTTCCCCCGTTCCTCTGACGAAAGCAGTTACAGGGAGAAAAGCGTCCTTTGCTTTCGCTTTCCCGCAGGGAGCTCGGCGAAACGGCCCTTCGCGAAAGGCCGTTTTCCCCCGGAGAACTGCCTGGCGGCAGCCCCGCTCTCCAAGCACAACGCGTATGCAGTGTTAGCGTTCAGCTATCGTGAAGGCTGGCTTTGGCCCGGGGAGAGCAAAGCGCCTGGGAAAGAAATCTCGGCAGACCCCGCTGCCTTTCCACGGTACAAAGCGTGCCACTGCAGACTCTTTTCCAAAGAAGAGAGCGCACAGGCAACAGCAGCCCGCACGTTTCTCGGTGAAAGGGAGAACTCCCTGACTTCACCCAGCCCTCTGAGCAAAGGCAGGCAGAGGGAGAGAAGCTTCCCTTCCTTCCCCTTGCCCGCAGTGCAGTCCTCGTTGGCTCTCGCAAACGCAAGGCTTCTTCTGAAAAACTACATCGCGGCGCAGCTCTCCTGCCAGAGGAGCAACGACAGAGCTTTAGCTTCTAGGAAGAGACTGGGAAAGCAGCCGGGGAGAGAAGGCCTTTTCCCAGTCTCTTTTCTTTCGGCCTGAATTCGGTGCATTGGCACTGGCCAAAGCAAGGTTTCCCAGCCCCACGGACGACGCGGCAGCTCTCTCCTGGCAGAGCAAGTCCCATGCAGCGTTGCCCTGACGAGATAGTGTGGGTGCGCCGAGGCCCAGGGAAAACACACTGCCCAGAGAAATCCCAGCAAAGCCGTGGGCTTCCCCACAGGAACCTATGTCCGTTTCAGGTCTTTGCCGAGAACGGAGCTCGGAGGCAACATCAGATTGTGTGTATCTCAGGGAGAGAAAGAAGGCTGGGACTTCCCCCGTTCCTCTGACGAAAGCCGTTACAGGGAGAAAAGCGTCCTTTGCTTTCGCTTTCCCGCAGGGAGCTCGGCGAAACGGCCCTTCGCGAAGGGCCGTTTTCCCCCGGAGAACTGCCTGGCGGCAGCCCCGTTCTCCAAGCACAACGCGTATGCAGTGTTAGCGTTCAGCTATCGTGAAGGCTCGCTTTGGCCCAGGGAGAGCAAAGCGCCTGGGGAAGAAATCTCAGCAGACCCCGCTGCCTTTCCACGGTGCAAAGCGTGCCACTGCAGACTCTTTTCCAAAGAAGAGAGCGCACAGGCAACAGCAGCCCGCACGTTTCTCGGTGAAAGGGAGAGCTCCCTGACTTCACCCAGCCCTCTGAGCAAAGGCGGGCAGAGGGAGAGAAGCTTCCCTTCCTTCCCCTTGCCCGCAGTCCGGTCCTCGTTTGCTCTCGCAAACGCAAGGCTTCTTCTGAAAAACTACATCGCGGTGCAGCTCTCCTTCCAGAGGAGCAACGACAGAGCTTTAGCTTCTAGGAAGAGACTGGGAAAGCAGCCGGGGAGAGAAGGCCTTTTCCTAGTCTCTTTTCTTTCGGCCTGAATTCGGTCCATTGGCACTGGCCACAGCAAGGTTTCCCAGCCCAAACGACAACGCAGCGGCTCTCTCCTGGCAGAGGAAGTCGCAGGCAGTGTTGCCCTGACGAGATAGTGTGGGTCCACTGAGGCCCAGGGAAAACACACTGCCCAGAGAAATCCTAGCAAAGCCGTGGGCTTCCCCACAGGAACGTATGTCCGTTTCTGTTCTTTGCCGAGAACGGAGCTCGGAGGGAACATCAGATTGTGTGTATCTCAGGGAGAGAAAGAACGCTGTGACTTCCCCCGTTCCTCTGACTAAAGCAGTTACAATGAGAAAACCGCCCTCTGCTTTCGCTTTCCCGCAGGGAGCTCGGCGAAACGGCCCTTCGCGAAGGGCCGTTTTCCCCCGGAGAACTGCCTGGCGGCAGCCCCGTTCTACAACGGGAACGTGTATGCCGTGTTAGCATTAAGCTATCGTGAAGGCTCACTTTGGCCCAGGGAGAGCAAAGCGCCTGGGAAAGAAACCTCAGCAGACCCCGCTGCCTTTCCACGGTGCAAAGCGTGCCACTGCAGACTCTTCCAAAGAAGAGAGCGCACAGGCAACAGCAGCCCGCACGTTTCTCGGTGAAAGGGAGAACTCCCTGACTTCACCCAGTCCTCTGAGCAAAGGCGGCAGAGGGAGAGAAGCTTCCCTTCCTTCCCCTTGCCCGCAGTTGGGTCCTCGTTTGCTCTCGCAAACGCAAGGCTTCTTCTGAAAAACTACATCGCGGTGCAGCTCTCCTTCCAGAGGAGCAACGACAGAGCTTTAGCTTCTAGGAAGAGACTGGGAAAGCAGCCGGGGAGAGAAGGCCTTTTCCTAGTCTCTTTTCTTTCGGCCTGAATTCGGTGCATTGGCACTGGCCAAAGCAAGGTTTCCCAGCCCAACGGACGACGCGGCAGCTCTCTCCTGGCAGAGGAAGTCCCATGCAGCGTTGCCCTGACGAGATAGTGTGGGTACGCTGAGGCCCAAGGAAAACACACTGCCCAGAGAAATCCCAGCAAAGCCGTGGGCTTCCCCACAGGAACCTATGTCCGTTTCAGTTCTTTGCCGAGAACGGAGCTCGGAGGGAACATCAGATTGTGTGTATCTCAGGGAGAGAAAGAACACTGTGACTTCCCCCGTTCCTCTGACGAAAGCAGTTACAGGGAGAAAAGCGTCCTTTGCTTTCGCTTTCCCGCAGGGAGCTCGGCGAAACGGCCCTTCGCGAAAGGCCGTTTTCCCCCGGAGAACTGCCTGGCGGCAGCCCCGCTCTCCAAGCACAACGCGTATGCAGTGTTAGCGTTCAGCTATCGTGAAGGCTGGCTTTGGCCCGGGGAGAGCAAAGCGCCTGGGAAAGAAATCTCGGCAGACCCCGCTGCCTTTCCACGGTACAAAGCGTGCCACTGCAGACTCTTTTCCAAAGAAGAGAGCGCACAGGCAACAGCAGCCCGCACGTTTCTCGGTGAAAGGGAGAACTCCCTGACTTCACCCAGCCCTCTGAGCAAAGGCAGGCAGAGGGAGAGAAGCTTCCCTTCCTTCCCCTTGCCCGCAGTGCAGTCCTCGTTGGCTCTCGCAAACGCAAGGCTTCTTCTGAAAAACTACATCGCGGCGCAGCTCTCCTGCCAGAGGAGCAACGACAGAGCTTTAGCTTCTAGGAAGAGACTGGGAAAGCAGCCGGGGAGAGAAGGCCTTTTCCCAGTCTCTTTTCTTTCGGCCTGAATTCGGTGCATTGGCACTGGCCAAAGCAAGGTTTCCCAGCCCCACGGACGACGCGGCAGCTCTCTCCTGGCAGAGCAAGTCCCATGCAGCGTTGCCCTGACGAGATAGTGTGGGTGCGCCGAGGCCCAGGGAAAACACACTGCCCAGAGAAATCCCAGCAAAGCCGTGGGCTTCCCCACAGGAACCTATGTCCGTTTCAGGTCTTTGCCGAGAACGGAGCTCGGAGGCAACGTCAGATTGTGTGTATCTCAGGGAGAGAAAGAAGGCTGTGACTTCCCCCGTTCCTCTGACGAAAGCAGTTAGAGGGAGAAAAACGTCCTTTGCTTTCGCTTTCCCGCAGGGAGCTGGGCGAAACGGCCCTTCGCGAAGGGCCGTTTTCCCCCGAAGAACTGCCTGGCGGCAGCCCCGCTCTCCAAGCACAACGCGTATGCAGTGTTAGCGTTCAGCTATCGTGAAGGCTGGCTTTGGCCCGGGGAGAGCAAAGCGCCTGGGAAAGAAATCTCGGCAGACCCCGCTGCCTTTCCACGGTACAAAGTGTGCCACTGCAGACTCTTTTCCAAAGAAGAGAGCGCACAGGCAACAGCAGCCTGCACGTTTCTCGGTGAAAGGGAGAACTCCCTGACTTCACCCAGCCCTCTGAGCAAAGGCAGGCAGAGGGAGAGAAGCTTCCCTTCCTTCCCCTTGCCCGCAGTGCAGTCCTCGTTGGCTCTCGCAAACGCAAGGCTTCTTCTGAAAAACTACATCGCGGCGCAGCTCTCCTGCCAGAGGAGCAACGACAGAGCTTTAGCTTCTAGGAAGAGACTGGGAAAGCAGCCGGGGAGAGAAGGCCTTTTCCCAGTCTCTTTTCTTTCGGCCTGAATTCGGTGCATTGGCACTGGCCAAAGCAAGGTTTCCCAGCCCCACGGACGACGCGGCAGCTCTCTCCTGGCAGAGCAAGTCCCATGCAGCGTTGCCCTGACGAGATAGTGTGGGTGCGCCGAGGCCCAGGGAAAACACACTGCCCAGAGAAATCCCAGCAAAGCCGTGGGCTTCCCCACAGGAACCTATGTCCGTTTCAGGTCTTTGCCGAGAACGGAGCTCGGAGGCAACATCAGATTGTGTGTATCTCAGGGAGAGAAAGAAGGCTGGGACTTCCCCCGTTCCTCTGACGAAAGCCGTTACAGGGAGAAAAGCGTCCTTTGCTTTCGCTTTCCCGCAGGGAGCTCGGCGAAACGGCCCTTCGCGAAGGGCCGTTTTCCCCCGGAGAACTGCCTGGCGGCAGCCCCGTTCTCCAAGCACAACGCGTATGCAGTGTTAGCGTTCAGCTATCGTGAAGGCTCGCTTTGGCCCAGGGAGAGCAAAGCGCCTGGGGAAGAAATCTCAGCAGACCCCGCTGCCTTTCCACGGTGCAAAGCGTGCCACTGCAGACTCTTTTCCAAAGAAGAGAGCGCACAGGCAACAGCAGCCCGCACGTTTCTCGGTGAAAGGGAGAACTCCCTGACTTCACCCAGCCCTCTGAGCAAAGGCAGGCAGAGGGAGAGAAGCTTCCCTTCCTTCCCCTTGCCCGCAGTGCAGTCCTCGTTTGCTCTCGCAAACGCAAGGCTTCTTCTGAGAAACTAGATCGCGGTGCAGCTCTCCTTCCACAGGAGCAACGACAGAGCTTTAGCTTCTAGGAAGAGACTGGGAAAGCAGCCGGGGAGAGAAGGCCTTTTCCTAGTCTCTTTTCTTTCGGCCTGAATTCGGTGCATTGGCACTGGCCAAAGCAAGGTTTCCCAGCCCCACGGACGACGCGGCAGCTCTCTCCTGGCAGAGCAAGTCCCAGGCAGCGTTGCCCTGCCGAGATAGTGTGGATACGCTGAGGCCCAGGGAAAACACACTGCCCAGAGAAATCCTAGCAAAGCCGTGGGCTTCCCCACAGGAACCCATGTCCGTTTCAGTTCTTTGCCGAGAACGGAGCTCGGAGGCAACATCAGATTGTGTGTATCTCAGGGAGAGAAAGAAGGCTGGGACTTCCCCCGTTCCTCTGACGAAAGCCGTTACAGGGAGAAAAGCGTCCTTTGCTTTCGCTTTCCCGCAGGGAGCTCGGCGAAACGGCCCTTCGCGAAGGGCCGTTTTCCCCCGGAGAACTGCCTGGCGGCAGCCCCGTTCTCCAAGCACAACGCGTATGCAGTGTTAGCGTTCAGCTATCGTGAAGGCTCGCTTTGGCCCAGGGAGAGCAAAGCGCCTGGGGAAGAAATCTCAGCAGACCCCGCTGCCTTTCCACGGTGCAAAGCGTGCCACTGCAGACTCTTTTCCAAAGAAGAGAGCGCACAGGCAACAGCAGCCCGCACGTTTCTCGGTGAAAGGGAGAACTCCCTGACTTCACCCAGCCCTCTGAGCAAAGGCAGGCAGAGGGAGAGAAGCTTCCCTTCCTTCCCCTTGCCCGCAGTGCAGTCCTCGTTTGCTCTCGCAAACGCAAGGCTTCTTCTGAGAAACTAGATCGCGGTGCAGCTCTCCTTCCACAGGAGCAACGACAGAGCTTTAGCTTCTAGGAAGAGACTGGGAAAGCAGCCGGGGAGAGAAGGCCTTTTCCTAGTCTCTTTTCTTTCGGCCTGAATTCGGTGCATTGGCACTGGCCAAAGCAAGGTTTCCCAGCCCCACGGACGACGCGGCAGCTCTCTCCTGGCAGAGCAAGTCCCAGGCAGCGTTGCCCTGCCGAGATAGTGTGGATACGCTGAGGCCCAGGGAAAACACACTGCCCAGAGAAATCCTAGCAAAGCCGTGGGCTTCCCCACAGGAACCCATGTCCGTTTCAGTTCTTTGCCGAGAACGGAGCTCGGAGGCAACATCAGATTGTGTGTATCTCAGGGAGAGAAAGAAGGCTGGGACTTCCCCCGTTCCTCTGACGAAAGCCGTTACAGGGAGAAAAGCGTCCTTTGCTTTCGCTTTCCCGCAGGGAGCTCGGCGAAACGGCCCTTCGCGAAGGGCCGTTTTCCCCCGGAGAACTGCCTGGCGGCAGCCCCGTTCTCCAAGCACAACGCGTATGCAGTGTTAGCGTTCAGCTATCGTGAAGGCTCGCTTTGGCCCAGGGAGAGCAAAGCGCCTGGGGAAGAAATCTCAGCAGACCCCGCTGCCTTTCCACGGTGCAAAGCGTGCCACTGCAGACTCTTTTCCAAAGAAGAGAGCGCACAGGCAACAGCAGCCCGCACGTTTCTCGGTGAAAGGGAGAACTCCCTGACTTCACCCAGCCCTCTGAGCAAAGGCAGGCAGAGGGAGAGAAGCTTCCCTTCCTTCCCCTTGCCCGCAGTGCAGTCCTCGTTTGCTCTCGCAAACGCAAGGCTTCTTCTGAGAAACTAGATCGCGGTGCAGCTCTCCTTCCACAGGAGCAACGACAGAGCTTTAGCTTCTAGGAAGAGACTGGGAAAGCAGCCGGGGAGAGAAGGCCTTTTCCTAGTCTCTTTTCTTTCGGCCTGAATTCGGTGCATTGGCACTGGCCAAAGCAAGGTTTCCCAGCCCCACGGACGACGCGGCAGCTCTCTCCCGGCAGAGGAAGTCCCAGGCAGCGTTGCCCTGCCGAGATAGTGTGGATACGCTGAGGCCCAGGGAAAACACACTGCCCAGAGAAATCCTAGCAAAGCCGTGGGCTTCCCCACAGGAACCCATGTCCGTTTCAGTTCTTTGCCGAGAACGGAGCTCGGAGGCAACATCAGATTGTGTGTATCTCAGGGAGAGAAAGAAGGCTGGGACTTCCCCCGTTCCTCTGACGAAAGCCGTTACAGGGAGAAAAGCGTCCTTTGCTTTCGCTTTCCCGCAGGGAGCTCGGCGAAACGGCCCTTCGCGAAGGGCCGTTTTCCCCCGGAGAACTGCCTGGCGGCAGCCCCGTTCTCCAAGCACAACGCGTATGCAGTGTTAGCGTTCAGCTATCGTGAAGGCTCGCTTTGGCCCAGGGAGAGCAAAGCGCCTGGGGAAGAAATCTCAGCAGACCCCGCTGCCTTTCCACAGTGCAAAGCGTGCCACTGCAGACTCTTTTCCAAAGAAGAGAGCGCACAGGCAACAGCAGCCCGCACGTTTCTCGGTGAAAGGGAGAACTCCCTGACTTCACCCAGCCCTCTGAGCAAAGGCAGGCAGAGGGAGAGAAGCTTCCCTTCCTTCCCCTTGCCCGCAGTGCAGTCCTCGTTTGCTCTCGCAAACGCAAGGCTTCTTCTGAGAAACTAGATCGCGGTGCAGCTCTCCTTCCACAGGAGCAACGACAGAGCTTTAGCTTCTAGGAAGAGACTGGGAAAGCAGCCGGGGAGAGAAGGCCTTTTCCTAGTCTCTTTTCTTTCGGCCTGAATTCGGTGCATTGGCACTGGCCAAAGCAAGGTTTCCCAGCCCCACGGACGACGCGGCAGCTCTCTCCTGGCAGAGCAAGTCCCAGGCAGCGTTGCCCTGCCGAGATAGTGTGGATACGCTGAGGCCCAGGGAAAACACACTGCCCAGAGAAATCCTAGCAAAGCCGTGGGCTTCCCCACAGGAACCCATGTCCGTTTCAGTTCTTTGCCGAGAACGGAGCTCGGAGGCAACATCAGATTGTGTGTATCTCAGGGAGAGAAAGAAGGCTGGGACTTCCCCCGTTCCTCTGACGAAAGCCGTTACAGGGAGAAAAGCGTCCTTTGCTTTCGCTTTCCCGCAGGGAGCTCGGCGAAACGGCCCTTCGCGAAGGGCCGTTTTCCCCCGGAGAACTGCCTGGCGGCAGCCCCGTTCTCCAAGCACAACGCGTATGCAGTGTTAGCGTTCAGCTATCGTGAAGGCTCGCTTTGGCCCAGGGAGAGCAAAGCGCCTGGGGAAGAAATCTCAGCAGACCCCGCTGCCTTTCCACGGTGCAAAGCGTGCCACTGCAGACTCTTTTCCAAAGAAGAGAGCGCACAGGCAACAGCAGCCCGCACGTTTCTCGGTGAAAGGGAGAACTCCCTGACTTCACCCAGCCCTCTGAGCAAAGGCAGGCAGAGGGAGAGAAGCTTCCCTTCCTTCCCCTTGCCCGCAGTGCAGTCCTCGTTTGCTCTCGCAAACGCAAGGCTTCTTCTGAGAAACTAGATCGCGGTGCAGCTCTCCTTCCACAGGAGCAACGACAGAGCTTTAGCTTCTAGGAAGAGACTGGGAAAGCAGCCGGGGAGAGAAGGCCTTTTCCTAGTCTCTTTTCTTTCGGCCTGAATTCGGTGCATTGGCACTGGCCAAAGCAAGGTTTCCCAGCCCCACGGACGACGCGGCAGCTCTCTCCCGGCAGAGGAAGTCCCAGGCAGCGTTGCCCTGCCGAGATAGTGTGGATACGCTGAGGCCCAGGGAAAACACACTGCCCAGAGAAATCCTAGCAAAGCCGTGGGCTTCTCCACAGGAACCCATGTCCGTTTCAGTTCTTTGCCGAGAACGGAGCTCGGAGGCAACATCAGATTGTGTGTATCTCAGGGAGAGAAAGAAGGCTGGGACTTCCCCCGTTCCTCTGACGAAAGCCGTTACAGGGAGAAAAGCGTCCTTTGCTTTCGCTTTCCCGCAGGGAGCTCGGCGAAACGGCCCTTCGCGAAGGGCCGTTTTCCCCCGGAGAACTGCCTGGCGGCAGCCCCGTTCTCCAAGCACAACGCGTATGCAGTGTTAGCGTTCAGCTATCGTGAAGGCTCGCTTTGGCCCAGGGAGAGCAAAGCGCCTGGGGAAGAAATCTCAGCAGACCCCGCTGCCTTTCCACAGTGCAAAGCGTGCCACTGCAGACTCTTTTCCAAAGAAGAGAGCGCACAGGCAACAGCAGCCCGCACGTTTCTCGGTGAAAGGGAGAACTCCCTGACTTCACCCAGCCCTCTGAGCAAAGGCAGGCAGAGGGAGAGAAGCTTCCCTTCCTTCCCCTTGCCCGCAGTGCAGTCCTCGTTTGCTCTCGCAAACGCAAGGCTTCTTCTGAGAAACTAGATCGCGGTGCAGCTCTCCTTCCACAGGAGCAACGACAGAGCTTTAGCTTCTAGGAAGAGACTGGGAAAGCAGCCGGGGAGAGAAGGCCTTTTCCTAGTCTCTTTTCTTTCGGCCTGAATTCGGTGCATTGGCACTGGCCAAAGCAAGGTTTCCCAGCCCCACGGACGACGCGGCAGCTCTCTCCTGGCAGAGCAAGTCCCAGGCAGCGTTGCCCTGCCGAGATAGTGTGGATACGCTGAGGCCCAGGGAAAACACACTGCCCAGAGAAATCCTAGCAAAGCCGTGGGCTTCCCCACAGGAACCCATGTCCGTTTCAGTTCTTTGCCGAGAACGGAGCTCGGAGGCAACATCAGATTGTGTGTATCTCAGGGAGAGAAAGAAGGCTGGGACTTCCCCCGTTCCTCTGACGAAAGCCGTTACAGGGAGAAAAGCGTCCTTTGCTTTCGCTTTCCCGCAGGGAGCTCGGCGAAACGGCCCTTCGCGAAGGGCCGTTTTCCCCCGGAGAACTGCCTGGCGGCAGCCCCGTTCTCCAAGCACAACGCGTATGCAGTGTTAGCGTTCAGCTATCGTGAAGGCTCGCTTTGGCCCAGGGAGAGCAAAGCGCCTGGGGAAGAAATCTCAGCAGACCCCGCTGCCTTTCCACGGTGCAAAGCGTGCCACTGCAGACTCTTTTCCAAAGAAGAGAGCGCACAGGCAACAGCAGCCCGCACGTTTCTCGGTGAAAGGGAGAGCTCCCTGACTTCACCCAGCCCTCTGAGCAAAGGCAGGCAGAGGGAGAGAAGCTTCCCTTCCTTCCCCTTGCCCGCAGTGCAGTCCTCGTTTGCTCTCGCAAACGCAAGGCTTCTTCTGAGAAACTAGATCGCGGTGCAGCTCTCCTTCCACAGGAGCAACGACAGAGCTTTAGCTTCTAGGAAGAGACTGGGAAAGCAGCCGGGGAGAGAAGGCCTTTTCCTAGTCTCTTTTCTTTCGGCCTGAATTCGGTGCATTGGCACTGGCCAAAGCAAGGTTTCCCAGCCCCACGGACGACGCGGCAGCTCTCTCCCGGCAGAGCAAGTCCCAGGCAGCGTTGCCCTGCCGAGATAGAGTGGATACGCTGAGGCCCAGGGAAAACACACTGCCCAGAGAAATCCTAGCAAAGCCGTGGGCTTCTCCACAGGAACCCATGTCCGTTTCAGTTCTTTGCCGAGAACGGAGCTCGGAGGCAACATCAGATTGTGTGTATCTCAGGGAGAGAAAGAAGGCTGGGACTTCCCCCGTTCCTCTGACGAAAGCCATTACAGGGAGAAAAGCGTCCTTTGCTTTCGCTTTCCCGCAGGGAGCTCGGCGAAACGGCCCTTCGCGAAGGGCCGTTTTCCCCCGGAGAACTGCCTGGCGGCAGCCCCGTTCTCCAAGCACAACGCGTATGCAGTGTTAGCGTTCAGCTATCGTGAAGGCTCGCTTTGGCCCAGGGAGAGCAAAGCGCCTGGGGAAGAAATCTCAGCAGACCCCGCTGCCTTTCCACGGTGCAAAGCGTGCCACTGCAGACTCTTTTCCAAAGAAGAGAGCGCACAGGCAACAGCAGCCCGCACGTTTCTCGGTGAAAGGGAGAGCTCCCTGACTTCACCCAGCCCTCTGAGCAAAGGCAGGCAGAGGGAGAGAAGCTTCCCTTCCTTCCCCTTGCCCGCAGTGCAGTCCTCGTTTGCTCTCGCAAACGCAAGGCTTCTTCTGAGAAACTAGATCGCGGTGCAGCTCTCCTTCCACAGGAGCAACGACAGAGCTTTAGCTTCTAGGAAGAGACTGGGAAAGCAGCCGGGGAGAGAAGGCCTTTTCCTAGTCTCTTTTCTTTCGGCCTGAATTCGGTGCATTGGCACTGGCCAAAGCAAGGTTTCCCAGCCCCACGGACGACGCGGCAGCTCTCTCCCGGCAGAGCAAGTCCCAGGCAGCGTTGCCCTGCCGAGATAGTGTGGATACGCTGAGGCCCAGGGAAAACACACTGCCCAGAGAAATCCTAGCAAAGCCGTGGGCTTCCCCACAGGAACCCATGTCCGTTTCAGTTCTTTGCCGAGAACGGAGCTCGGAGGCAACATCAGATTGTGTGTATCTCAGGGAGAGAAAGAAGGCTGGGACTTCCCCCGTTCCTCTGACGAAAGCCGTTACAGGGAGAAAAGCGTCCTTTGCTTTCGCTTTCCCGCAGGGAGCTCGGCGAAACGGCCCTTCGCGAAGGGCCGTTTTCCCCCGGAGAACTGCCTGGCGGCAGCCCCGTTCTCCAAGCACAACGCGTATGCAGTGTTAGCGTTCAGCTATCGTGAAGGCTCGCTTTGGCCCAGGGAGAGCAAAGCGCCTGGGGAAGAAATCTCAGCAGACCCCGCTGCCTTTCCACGGTGCAAAGCGTGCCACTGCAGACTCTTTTCCAAAGAAGAGAGCGCACAGGCAACAGCAGCCCGCACGTTTCTCGGTGAAAGGGAGAGCTCCCTGACTTCACCCAGCCCTCTGAGCAAAGGCAGGCAGAGGGAGAGAAGCTTCCCTTCCTTCCCCTTGCCCGCAGTGCAGTCCTCGTTTGCTCTCGCAAACGCAAGGCTTCTTCTGAGAAACTAGATCGCGGTGCAGCTCTCCTTCCAGAGGAGCAACGACAGAGCTTTAGCTTCTAGGAAGAGACTGGGAAAGCAGCCGGGGAGAGAGGGCCTTTTCCTAGTCTCTTTTCTTTCGGCCTGAATTCGGTGCATTGGCACTGGCCAAAGCAAGGTTTCCCAGCCCCACGGACGACGCGGCAGCTCTCTCCCGGCAGAGCAAGTCCCAGGCAGCGTTGCCCTGCCGAGATAGTGTGGATACGCTGAGGCCCAGGGAAAACACACTGCCCAGAGAAATCCTAGCAAAGCCGTGGGCTTCCCCACAGGAACCCATGTCCGTTTCAGTTCTTTGCCGAGAACGGAGCTCGGAGGCAACATCAGATTGTGTGTATCTCAGGGAGAGAAAGAAGGCTGGGACTTCCCCCGTTCCTCTGACGAAAGCCGTTACAGGGAGAAAAGCGTCCTTTGCTTTCGCTTTCCCGCAGGGAGCTCGGCGAAACGGCCCTTCGCGAAGGGCCGTTTTCCCCCGGAGAACTGCCTGGCGGCAGCCCCGTTCTCCAAGCACAACGCGTATGCAGTGTTAGCGTTCAGCTATCGTGAAGGCTCGCTTTGGCCCAGGGAGAGCAAAGCGCCTGGGGAAGAAATCTCAGCAGACCCCGCTGCCTTTCCACGGTGCAAAGCGTGCCACTGCAGACTCTTTTCCAAAGAAGAGAGCGCACAGGCAACAGCAGCCCGCACGTTTCTCGGTGAAAGGGAGAGCTCCCTGACTTCACCCAGCCCTCTGAGCAAAGGCGGGCAGAGGGAGAGAAGCTTCCCTTCCTTCCCCTTGCCCGCAGTCCGGTCCTCGTTTGCTCTCGCAAACGCAAGGCTTCTTCTGAAAAACTACATCGCGGTGCAGCTCTCCTTCCAGAGGAGCAACGACAGAGCTTTAGCTTCTAGGAAGAGACTGGGAAAGCAGCCGGGGAGAGAAGGCCTTTTCCTAGTCTCTTTTCTTTCGGCCTGAATTCGGTCCATTGGCACTGGCCACAGCAAGGTTTCCCAGCCCAAACGACAACGCAGCGGCTCTCTCCTGGCAGAGGAAGTCGCAGGCAGTGTTGCCCTGACGAGATAGTGTGGGTCCACTGAGGCCCAGGGAAAACACACTGCCCAGAGAAATCCTAGCAAAGCCGTGGGCTTCCCCACAGGAACGTATGTCCGTTTCTGTTCTTTGCCGAGAACGGAGCTCGGAGGGAACATCAGATTGTGTGTATCTCAGGGAGAGAAAGAACGCTGTGACTTCCCCCGTTCCTCTGACTAAAGCAGTTACAATGAGAAAACCGCCCTCTGCTTTCGCTTTCCCGCAGGGAGCTCGGCGAAACGGCCCTTCGCGAAGGGCCGTTTTCCCCCGGAGAACTGCCTGGCGGCAGCCCCGTTCTACAACGGGAACGTGTATGCCGTGTTAGCATTAAGCTATCGTGAAGGCTCACTTTGGCCCAGGGAGAGCAAAGCGCCTGGGAAAGAAACCTCAGCAGACCCCGCTGCCTTTCCACGGTGCAAAGCGTGCCACTGCAGACTCTTCCAAAGAAGAGAGCGCACAGGCAACAGCAGCCCGCACGTTTCTCGGTGAAAGGGAGAACTCCCTGACTTCACCCAGTCCTCTGAGCAAAGGCGGCAGAGGGAGAGAAGCTTCCCTTCCTTCCCCTTGCCCGCAGTTGGGTCCTCGTTTGCTCTCGCAAACGCAAGGCTTCTTCTGAAAAACTACATCGCGGTGCAGCTCTCCTTCCTGAGGAGCAACGACAGAGCTTTAGCTTCTAGGAAGAGACTGGGAAAGCAGCCGGGGAGAGAAGGCCTTTTCCTAGTCTCTTTTCTTTCGGCCTGAATTCGGTGCATTGGCACTGGCCAAAGCAAGGTTTCCCAGCCCAACGGACGACGCGGCAGCTCTCTCCTGGCAGAGGAAGTCCCATGCAGCGTTGCCCTGACGAGATAGTGTGGGTACGCTGAGGCCCAAGGAAAACACACTGCCCAGAGAAATCCCAGCAAAGCCGTGGGCTTCCCCACAGGAACCTATGTCCGTTTCAGTTCTTTGCCGAGAACGGAGCTCGGAGGGAACATCAGATTGTGTGTATCTCAGGGAGAGAAAGAACACTGTGACTTCCCCCGTTCCTCTGACGAAAGCAGTTACAGGGAGAAAAGCGTCCTTTGCTTTCGCTTTCCCGCAGGGAGCTCGGCGAAACGGCCCTTCGCGAAAGGCCGTTTTCCCCCGGAGAACTGCCTGGCGGCAGCCCCGCTCTCCAAGCACAACGCGTATGCAGTGTTAGCGTTCAGCTATCGTGAAGGCTGGCTTTGGCCCGGGGAGAGCAAAGCGCCTGGGAAAGAAATCTCGGCAGACCCCGCTGCCTTTCCACGGTACAAAGCGTGCCACTGCAGACTCTTTTCCAAAGAAGAGAGCGCACAGGCAACAGCAGCCCGCACGTTTCTCGGTGAAAGGGAGAACTCCCTGACTTCACCCAGCCCTCTGAGCAAAGGCAGGCAGAGGGAGAGAAGCTTCCCTTCCTTCCCCTTGCCCGCAGTGCAGTCCTCGTTGGCTCTCGCAAACGCAAGGCTTCTTCTGAAAAACTACATCGCGGCGCAGCTCTCCTGCCAGAGGAGCAACGACAGAGCTTTAGCTTCTAGGAAGAGACTGGGAAAGCAGCCGGGGAGAGAAGGCCTTTTCCCAGTCTCTTTTCTTTCGGCCTGAATTCGGTGCATTGGCACTGGCCAAAGCAAGGTTTCCCAGCCCCACGGACGACGCGGCAGCTCTCTCCTGGCAGAGCAAGTCCCATGCAGCGTTGCCCTGACGAGATAGTGTGGGTGCGCCGAGGCCCAGGGAAAACACACTGCCCAGAGAAATCCCAGCAAAGCCGTGGGCTTCCCCACAGGAACCTATGTCCGTTTCAGGTCTTTGCCGAGAACGGAGCTCGGAGGCAACGTCAGATTGTGTGTATCTCAGGGAGAGAAAGAAGGCTGTGACTTCCCCCGTTCCTCTGACGAAAGCAGTTAGAGGGAGAAAAACGTCCTTTGCTTTCGCTTTCCCGCAGGGAGCTGGGCGAAACGGCCCTTCGCGAAGGGCCGTTTTCCCGCGGAGAACTGCCTGGCGGCAGCCCCGCTCTCCAAGCACAACGCGTATGCAGTGTTAGCGTTCAGCTATCGTGAAGGCTGGCTTTGGCCCGGGGAGAGCAAAGCGCCTGGGAAAGAAATCTCGGCAGACCCCGCTGCCTTTCCACGGTACAAAGTGTGCCACTGCAGACTCTTTTCCAAAGAAGAGAGCGCACAGGCAACAGCAGCCCGCACGTTTCTCGGTGAAAGGGAGAACTCCCTGACTTCACCCAGCCCTCTGAGCAAAGGCAGGCAGAGGGAGAGAAGCTTCCCTTCCTTCCCCTTGCCCGCAGTGCAGTCCTCGTTTGCTCTCGCAAACGCAAGGCTTCTTCTGAGAAACTAGATCGCGGTGCAGCTCTCCTTCCACAGGAGCAACGACAGAGCTTTAGCTTCTAGGAAGAGACTGGGAAAGCAGCCGGGGAGAGAAGGCCTTTTCCTAGTCTCTTTTCTTTCGGCCTGAATTCGGTGCATTGGCACTGGCCAAAGCAAGGTTTCCCAGCCCCACGGACGACGCGGCAGCTCTCTCCCGGCAGAGGAAGTCCCAGGCAGCGTTGCCCTGCCGAGATAGTGTGGATACGCTGAGGCCCAGGGAAAACACACTGCCCAGAGAAATCCTAGCAAAGCCGTGGGCTTCTCCACAGGAACCCATGTCCGTTTCAGTTCTTTGCCGAGAACGGAGCTCGGAGGCAACATCAGATTGTGTGTATCTCAGGGAGAGAAAGAAGGCTGGAACTTCCCCCGTTCCTCTGACGAAAGCCGTTACAGGGAGAAAAGCGTCCTTTGCTTTCGCTTTCCCGCAGGGAGCTCGGCGAAACGGCCCTTCGCGAAGGGCCGTTTTCCCCCGGAGAACTGCCTGGCGGCAGCCCCGTTCTCCAAGCACAACGCGTATGCAGTGTTAGCGTTCAGCTATCGTGAAGGCTCGCTTTGGCCCAGGGAGAGCAAAGCGCCTGGGGAAGAAATCTCAGCAGACCCCGCTGCCTTTCCACGGTGCAAAGCGTGCCACTGCAGACTCTTTTCCAAAGAAGAGAGCGCACAGGCAACAGCAGCCCGCACGTTTCTCGGTGAAAGGGAGAGCTCCCTGACTTCACCCAGCCCTCTGAGCAAAGGCAGGCAGAGGGAGAGAAGCTTCCCTTCCTTCCCCTTGCCCGCAGTGCAGTCCTCGTTTGCTCTCGCAAACGCAAGGCTTCTTCTGAGAAACTAGATCGCGGTGCAGCTCTCCTTCCACAGGAGCAACGACAGAGCTTTAGCTTCTAGGAAGAGACTGGGAAAGCAGCCGGGGAGAGAAGGCCTTTTCCTAGTCTCTTTTCTTTCGGCCTGAATTCGGTGCATTGGCACTGGCCAAAGCAAGGTTTCCCAGCCCCACGGACGACGCGGCAGCTCTCTCCCGGCAGAGCAAGTCCCAGGCAGCGTTGCCCTGCCGAGATAGAGTGGATACGCTGAGGCCCAGGGAAAACACACTGCCCAGAGAAATCCTAGCAAAGCCGTGGGCTTCTCCACAGGAACCCATGTCCGTTTCAGTTCTTTGCCGAGAACGGAGCTCGGAGGCAACATCAGATTGTGTGTATCTCAGGGAGAGAAAGAAGGCTGGGACTTCCCCCGTTCCTCTGACGAAAGCCGTTACAGGGAGAAAAGCGTCCTTTGCTTTCGCTTTCCCGCAGGGAGCTCGGCGAAACGGCCCTTCGCGAAGGGCCGTTTTCCCCCGGAGAACTGCCTGGCGGCAGCCCCGTTCTCCAAGCACAACGCGTATGCAGTGTTAGCGTTCAGCTATCGTGAAGGCTCGCTTTGGCCCAGGGAGAGCAAAGCGCCTGGGGAAGAAATCTCAGCAGACCCCGCTGCCTTTCCACGGTGCAAAGCGTGCCACTGCAGACTCTTTTCCAAAGAAGAGAGCGCACAGGCAACAGCAGCCCGCACGTTTCTCGGTGAAAGGGAGAGCTCCCTGACTTCACCCAGCCCTCTGAGCAAAGGCAGGCAGAGGGAGAGAAGCTTCCCTTCCTTCCCCTTGCCCGCAGTGCAGTCCTCGTTTGCTCTCGCAAACGCAAGGCTTCTTCTGAGAAACTAGATCGCGGTGCAGCTCTCCTTCCACAGGAGCAACGACAGAGCTTTAGCTTCTAGGAAGAGACTGGGAAAGCAGCCGGGGAGAGAAGGCCTTTTCCTAGTCTCTTTTCTTTCGGCCTGAATTCGGTGCATTGGCACTGGCCAAAGCAAGGTTTCCCAGCCCCACGGACGACGCGGCAGCTCTCTCCCGGCAGAGCAAGTCCCAGGCAGCGTTGCCCTGCCGAGATAGTGTGGATACGCTGAGGCCCAGGGAAAACACACTGCCCAGAGAAATCCTAGCAAAGCCGTGGGCTTCCCCACAGGAACCCATGTCCGTTTCAGTTCTTTGCCGAGAACGGAGCTCGGAGGCAACATCAGATTGTGTGTATCTCAGGGAGAGAAAGAAGGCTGGGACTTCCCCCGTTCCTCTGACGAAAGCCGTTACAGGGAGAAAAGCGTCCTTTGCTTTCGCTTTCCCGCAGGGAGCTCGGCGAAACGGCCCTTCGCGAAGGGCCGTTTTCCCCCGGAGAACTGCCTGGCGGCAGCCCCGTTCTCCAAGCACAACGCGTATGCAGTGTTAGCGTTCAGCTATCGTGAAGGCTCGCTTTGGCCCAGGGAGAGCAAAGCGCCTGGGGAAGAAATCTCAGCAGACCCCGCTGCCTTTCCACGGTGCAAAGCGTGCCACTGCAGACTCTTTTCCAAAGAAGAGAGCGCACAGGCAACAGCAGCCCGCACGTTTCTCGGTGAAAGGGAGAGCTCCCTGACTTCACCCAGCCCTCTGAGCAAAGGCAGGCAGAGGGAGAGAAGCTTCCCTTCCTTCCCCTTGCCCGCAGTGCAGTCCTCGTTTGCTCTCGCAAACGCAAGGCTTCTTCTGAGAAACTAGATCGCGGTGCAGCTCTCCTTCCAGAGGAGCAACGACAGAGCTTTAGCTTCTAGGAAGAGACTGGGAAAGCAGCCGGGGAGAGAGGGCCTTTTCCTAGTCTCTTTTCTTTCGGCCTGAATTCGGTGCATTGGCACTGGCCAAAGCAAGGTTTCCCAGCCCCACGGACGACGCGGCAGCTCTCTCCCGGCAGAGCAAGTCCCAGGCAGCGTTGCCCTGCCGAGATAGTGTGGATACGCTGAGGCCCAGGGAAAACACACTGCCCAGAGAAATCCTAGCAAAGCCGTGGGCTTCCCCACAGGAACCCATGTCCGTTTCAGTTCTTTGCCGAGAACGGAGCTCGGAGGCAACATCAGATTGTGTGTATCTCAGGGAGAGAAAGAAGGCTGGGACTTCCCCCGTTCCTCTGACGAAAGCCGTTACAGGGAGAAAAGCGTCCTTTGCTTTCGCTTTCCCGCAGGGAGCTCGGCGAAACGGCCCTTCGCGAAGGGCCGTTTTCCCCCGGAGAACTGCCTGGCGGCAGCCCCGTTCTCCAAGCACAACGCGTATGCAGTGTTAGCGTTCAGCTATCGTGAAGGCTCGCTTTGGCCCAGGGAGAGCAAAGCGCCTGGGGAAGAAATCTCAGCAGACCCCGCTGCCTTTCCACGGTGCAAAGCGTGCCACTGCAGACTCTTTTCCAAAGAAGAGAGCGCACAGGCAACAGCAGCCCGCACGTTTCTCGGTGAAAGGGAGAGCTCCCTGACTTCACCCAGCCCTCTGAGCAAAGGCGGGCAGAGGGAGAGAAGCTTCCCTTCCTTCCCCTTGCCCGCAGTCCGGTCCTCGTTTGCTCTCGCAAACGCAAGGCTTCTTCTGAAAAACTACATCGCGGTGCAGCTCTCCTTCCAGAGGAGCAACGACAGAGCTTTAGCTTCTAGGAAGAGACTGGGAAAGCAGCCGGGGAGAGAAGGCCTTTTCCTAGTCTCTTTTCTTTCGGCCTGAATTCGGTCCATTGGCACTGGCCACAGCAAGGTTTCCCAGCCCAAACGACAACGCAGCGGCTCTCTCCTGGCAGAGGAAGTCGCAGGCAGTGTTGCCCTGACGAGATAGTGTGGGTCCACTGAGGCCCAGGGAAAACACACTGCCCAGAGAAATCCTAGCAAAGCCGTGGGCTTCCCCACAGGAACGTATGTCCGTTTCTGTTCTTTGCCGAGAACGGAGCTCGGAGGGAACATCAGATTGTGTGTATCTCAGGGAGAGAAAGAACGCTGTGACTTCCCCCGTTCCTCTGACTAAAGCAGTTACAATGAGAAAACCGCCCTCTGCTTTCGCTTTCCCGCAGGGAGCTCGGCGAAACGGCCCTTCGCGAAGGGCCGTTTTCCCCCGGAGAACTGCCTGGCGGCAGCCCCGTTCTACAACGGGAACGTGTATGCCGTGTTAGCATTAAGCTATCGTGAAGGCTCACTTTGGCCCAGGGAGAGCAAAGCGCCTGGGAAAGAAACCTCAGCAGACCCCGCTGCCTTTCCACGGTGCAAAGCGTGCCACTGCAGACTCTTCCAAAGAAGAGAGCGCACAGGCAACAGCAGCCCGCACGTTTCTCGGTGAAAGGGAGAACTCCCTGACTTCACCCAGTCCTCTGAGCAAAGGCGGCAGAGGGAGAGAAGCTTCCCTTCCTTCCCCTTGCCCGCAGTTGGGTCCTCGTTTGCTCTCGCAAACGCAAGGCTTCTTCTGAAAAACTACATCGCGGTGCAGCTCTCCTTCCAGAGGAGCAACGACAGAGCTTTAGCTTCTAGGAAGAGACTGGGAAAGCAGCCGGGGAGAGAAGGCCTTTTCCTAGTCTCTTTTCTTTCGGCCTGAATTCGGTGCATTGGCACTGGCCAAAGCAAGGTTTCCCAGCCCAACGGACGACGCGGCAGCTCTCTCCTGGCAGAGGAAGTCCCATGCAGCGTTGCCCTGACGAGATAGTGTGGGTACGCTGAGGCCCAAGGAAAACACACTGCCCAGAGAAATCCCAGCAAAGCCGTGGGCTTCCCCACAGGAACCTATGTCCGTTTCAGTTCTTTGCCGAGAACGGAGCTCGGAGGGAACATCAGATTGTGTGTATCTCAGGGAGAGAAAGAACACTGTGACTTCCCCCGTTCCTCTGACGAAAGCAGTTACAGGGAGAAAAGCGTCCTTTGCTTTCGCTTTCCCGCAGGGAGCTCGGCGAAACGGCCCTTCGCGAAAGGCCGTTTTCCCCCGGAGAACTGCCTGGCGGCAGCCCCGCTCTCCAAGCACAACGCGTATGCAGTGTTAGCGTTCAGCTATCGTGAAGGCTGGCTTTGGCCCGGGGAGAGCAAAGCGCCTGGGAAAGAAATCTCGGCAGACCCCGCTGCCTTTCCACGGTACAAAGCGTGCCACTGCAGACTCTTTTCCAAAGAAGAGAGCGCACAGGCAACAGCAGCCCGCACGTTTCTCGGTGAAAGGGAGAACTCCCTGACTTCACCCAGCCCTCTGAGCAAAGGCAGGCAGAGGGAGAGAAGCTTCCCTTCCTTCCCCTTGCCCGCAGTGCAGTCCTCGTTGGCTCTCGCAAACGCAAGGCTTCTTCTGAAAAACTACATCGCGGCGCAGCTCTCCTGCCAGAGGAGCAACGACAGAGCTTTAGCTTCTAGGAAGAGACTGGGAAAGCAGCCGGGGAGAGAAGGCCTTTTCCCAGTCTCTTTTCTTTCGGCCTGAATTCGGTGCATTGGCACTGGCCAAAGCAAGGTTTCCCAGCCCCACGGACGACGCGGCAGCTCTCTCCTGGCAGAGCAAGTCCCATGCAGCGTTGCCCTGACGAGATAGTGTGGGTGCGCCGAGGCCCAGGGAAAACACACTGCCCAGAGAAATCCCAGCAAAGCCGTGGGCTTCCCCACAGGAACCTATGTCCGTTTCAGGTCTTTGCCGAGAACGGAGCTCGGAGGCAACGTCAGATTGTGTGTATCTCAGGGAGAGAAAGAAGGCTGTGACTTCCCCCGTTCCTCTGACGAAAGCAGTTAGAGGGAGAAAAACGTCCTTTGCTTTCGCTTTCCCGCAGGGAGCTGGGCGAAACGGCCCTTCGCGAAGGGCCGTTTTCCCGCGGAGAACTGCCTGGCGGCAGCCCCGCTCTCCAAGCACAACGCGTATGCAGTGTTAGCGTTCAGCTATCGTGAAGGCTGGCTTTGGCCCGGGGAGAGCAAAGCGCCTGGGAAAGAAATCTCGGCAGACCCCGCTGCCTTTCCACGGTACAAAGTGTGCCACTGCAGACTCTTTTCCAAAGAAGAGAGCGCACAGGCAACAGCAGCCCGCACGTTTCTCGGTGAAAGGGAGAGCTCCCTGACTTCACCCAGCCCTCTGAGCAAAGGCAGGCAGAGGGAGAGAAGCTTCCCTTCCTTCCCCTTGCCCGCAGTGCAGTCCTCGTTTGCTCTCGCAAACGCAAGGCTTCTTCTGAGAAACTAGATCGCGGTGCAGCTCTCCTTCCACAGGAGCAACGACAGAGCTTTAGCTTCTAGGAAGAGACTGGGAAAGCAGCCGGGGAGAGAAGGCCTTTTCCTAGTCTCTTTTCTTTCGGCCTGAATTCGGTGCATTGGCACTGGCCAAAGCAAGGTTTCCCAGCCCCACGGACGACGCGGCAGCTCTCTCCCGGCAGAGCAAGTCCCAGGCAGCGTTGCCCTGCCGAGATAGAGTGGATACGCTGAGGCCCAGGGAAAACACACTGCCCAGAGAAATCCTAGCAAAGCCGTGGGCTTCTCCACAGGAACCCATGTCCGTTTCAGTTCTTTGCCGAGAACGGAGCTCGGAGGCAACATCAGATTGTGTGTATCTCAGGGAGAGAAAGAAGGCTGGGACTTCCCCCGTTCCTCTGACGAAAGCCGTTACAGGGAGAAAAGCGTCCTTTGCTTTCGCTTTCCCGCAGGGAGCTCGGCGAAACGGCCCTTCGCGAAGGGCCGTTTTCCCCCGGAGAACTGCCTGGCGGCAGCCCCGTTCTCCAAGCACAACGCGTATGCAGTGTTAGCGTTCAGCTATCGTGAAGGCTCGCTTTGGCCCAGGGAGAGCAAAGCGCCTGGGGAAGAAATCTCAGCAGACCCCGCTGCCTTTCCACGGTGCAAAGCGTGCCACTGCAGACTCTTTTCCAAAGAAGAGAGCGCACAGGCAACAGCAGCCCGCAGGGAGAAAAGCGTCCTTTGCTTTCGCTTTCCCGCAGGGAGCTCGGCGAAACGGCCCTTCGCGAAGGGCCGTTTTCCCCCGGAGAACTGCCTGGCGGCAGCCCCGTTCTCCAAGCACAACGCGTATGCAGTGTTAGCGTTCAGCTATCGTGAAGGCTCGCTTTGGCCCAGGGAGAGCAAAGCGCCTGGGGAAGAAATCTCAGCAGACCCCGCTGCCTTTCCACGGTGCAAAGCGTGCCACTGCAGACTCTTTTCCAAAGAAGAGAGCGCACAGGCAACAGCAGCCCGCACGTTTCTCGGTGAAAGGGAGAGCTCCCTGACTTCACCCAGCCCTCTGAGCAAAGGCAGGCAGAGGGAGAGAAGCTTCCCTTCCTTCCCCTTGCCCGCAGTGCAGTCCTCGTTTGCTCTCGCAAACGCAAGGCTTCTTCTGAGAAACTAGATCGCGGTGCAGCTCTCCTTCCAGAGGAGGAACGACAGAGCTTTAGCTTCTAGGAAGAGACTGGGAAAGCAGCCGGGGAGAGAAGGCCTTTTCCTAGTCTCTTTTCTTTCGGCCTGAATTCGGTGCATTGGCACTGGCCAAAGCAAGGTTTCCCAGCCCCACGGACGACGCGGCAGCTCTCTCCTGGCAGAGCAAGTCCCAGGCAGCGTTGCCCTGCCGAGATAGTGTGGATACGCTGAGGCCCAGGGAAAACACACTGCCCAGAGAAATCCTAGCAAAGCCGTGGGCTTCCCCACAGGAACCCATGTCCGTTTCAGTTCTTTGCCGAGAACGGAGCTCGGAGGCAACATCAGATTGTGTGTATCTCAGGGAGAGAAAGAAGGCTGGGACTTCCCCCGTTCCTCTGACGAAAGCCGTTACAGGGAGAAAAGCGTCCTTTGCTTTCGCTTTCCCGCAGGGAGCTCGGCGAAACGGCCCTTCGCGAAGGGCCGTTTTCCCCCGGAGAACTGCCTGGCGGCAGCCCCGTTCTCCAAGCACAACGCGTATGCAGTGTTAGCGTTCAGCTATCGTGAAGGCTCGCTTTGGCCCAGGGAGAGCAAAGCGCCTGGGGAAGAAATCTCAGCAGACCCCGCTGCCTTTCCACGGTGCAAAGCGTGCCACTGCAGACTCTTTTCCAAAGAAGAGAGCGCACAGGCAACAGCAGCCCGCACGTTTCTCGGTGAAAGGGAGAACTCCCTGACTTCACCCAGCCCTCTGAGCAAAGGCAGGCAGAGGGAGAGAAGCTTCCCTTCCTTCCCCTTGCCCGCAGTGCAGTCCTCGTTTGCTCTCGCAAACGCAAGGCTTCTTCTGAGAAACTAGATCGCGGTGCAGCTCTCCTTCCACAGGAGCAACGACAGAGCTTTAGCTTCTAGGAAGAGACTGGGAAAGCAGCCGGGGAGAGAAGGCCTTTTCCTAGTCTCTTTTCTTTCGGCCTGAATTCGGTGCATTGGCACTGGCCAAAGCAAGGTTTCCCAGCCCCACGGACGACGCGGCAGCTCTCTCCCGGCAGAGCAAGTCCCAGGCAGCGTTGCCCTGCCGAGATAGAGTGGATACGCTGAGGCCCAGGGAAAACACACTGCCCAGAGAAATCCTAGCAAAGCCGTGGGCTTCTCCACAGGAACCCATGTCCGTTTCAGTTCTTTGCCGAGAACGGAGCTCGGAGGCAACATCAGATTGTGTGTATCTCAGGGAGAGAAAGAAGGCTGGGACTTCCCCCGTTCCTCTGACGAAAGCCGTTACAGGGAGAAAAGCGTCCTTTGCTTTCGCTTTCCCGCAGGGAGCTCGGCGAAACGGCCCTTCGCGAAGGGCCGTTTTCCCCCGGAGAACTGCCTGGCGGCAGCCCCGTTCTCCAAGCACAACGCGTATGCAGTGTTAGCGTTCAGCTATCGTGAAGGCTCGCTTTGGCCCAGGGAGAGCAAAGCGCCTGGGGAAGAAATCTCAGCAGACCCCGCTGCCTTTCCACGGTGCAAAGCGTGCCACTGCAGACTCTTTTCCAAAGAAGAGAGCGCACAGGCAACAGCAGCCCGCACGTTTCTCGGTGAAAGGGAGAGCTCCCTGACTTCACCCAGCCCTCTGAGCAAAGGCAGGCAGAGGGAGAGAAGCTTCCCTTCCTTCCCCTTGCCCGCAGTGCAGTCCTCGTTTGCTCTCGCAAACGCAAGGCTTCTTCTGAGAAACTAGATCGCGGTGCAGCTCTCCTTCCACAGGAGCAACGACAGAGCTTTAGCTTCTAGGAAGAGACTGGGAAAGCAGCCGGGGAGAGAAGGCCTTTTCCTAGTCTCTTTTCTTTCGGCCTGAATTCGGTGCATTGGCACTGGCCAAAGCAAGGTTTCCCAGCCCCACGGACGACGCGGCAGCTCTCTCCTGGCAGAGCAAGTCCCAGGCAGCGTTGCCCTGCCGAGATAGTGTGGATACGCTGAGGCCCAGGGAAAACACACTGCCCAGAGAAATCCTAGCAAAGCCGTGGGCTTCCCCACAGGAACCCATGTCCGTTTCAGTTCTTTGCCGAGAACGGAGCTCGGAGGCAACATCAGATTGTGTGTATCTCAGGGAGAGAAAGAAGGCTGGGACTTCCCCCGTTCCTCTGACGAAAGCCGTTACAGGGAGAAAAGCGTCCTTTGCTTTCGCTTTCCCGCAGGGAGCTCGGCGAAACGGCCCTTCGCGAAGGGCCGTTTTCCCCCGGAGAACTGCCTGGCGGCAGCCCCGTTCTCCAAGCACAACGCGTATGCAGTGTTAGCGTTCAGCTATCGTGAAGGCTCGCTTTGGCCCAGGGAGAGCAAAGCGCCTGGGGAAGAAATCTCAGCAGACCCCGCTGCCTTTCCACGGTGCAAAGCGTGCCACTGCAGACTCTTTTCCAAAGAAGAGAGCGCACAGGCAACAGCAGCCCGCACGTTTCTCGGTGAAAGGGAGAGCTCCCTGACTTCACCCAGCCCTCTGAGCAAAGGCAGGCAGAGGGAGAGAAGCTTCCCTTCCTTCCCCTTGCCCGCAGTGCAGTCCTCGTTTGCTCTCGCAAACGCAAGGCTTCTTCTGAGAAACTAGATCGCGGTGCAGCTCTCCTTCCACAGGAGCAACGACAGAGCTTTAGCTTCTAGGAAGAGACTGGGAAAGCAGCCGGGGAGAGAAGGCCTTTTCCTAGTCTCTTTTCTTTCGGCCTGAATTCGGTGCATTGGCACTGGCCAAAGCAAGGTTTCCCAGCCCCACGGACGACGCGGCAGCTCTCTCCCGGCAGAGCAAGTCCCAGGCAGCGTTGCCCTGCCGAGATAGAGTGGATACGCTGAGGCCCAGGGAAAACACACTGCCCAGAGAAATCCTAGCAAAGCCGTGGGCTTCTCCACAGGAACCCATGTCCGTTTCAGTTCTTTGCCGAGAACGGAGCTCGGAGGCAACATCAGATTGTGTGTATCTCAGGGAGAGAAAGAAGGCTGGGACTTCCCCCGTTCCTCTGACGAAAGCCGTTACAGGGAGAAAAGCGTCCTTTGCTTTCGCTTTCCCGCAGGGAGCTCGGCGAAACGGCCCTTCGCGAAGGGCCGTTTTCCCCCGGAGAACTGCCTGGCGGCAGCCCCGTTCTCCAAGCACAACGCGTATGCAGTGTTAGCGTTCAGCTATCGTGAAGGCTCGCTTTGGCCCAGGGAGAGCAAAGCGCCTGGGGAAGAAATCTCAGCAGACCCCGCTGCCTTTCCACGGTGCAAAGCGTGCCACTGCAGACTCTTTTCCAAAGAAGAGAGCGCACAGGCAACAGCAGCCCGCACGTTTCTCGGTGAAAGGGAGAGCTCCCTGACTTCACCCAGCCCTCTGAGCAAAGGCAGGCAGAGGGAGAGAAGCTTCCCTTCCTTCCCCTTGCCCGCAGTGCAGTCCTCGTTTGCTCTCGCAAACGCAAGGCTTCTTCTGAGAAACTAGATCGCGGTGCAGCTCTCCTTCCACAGGAGCAACGACAGAGCTTTAGCTTCTAGGAAGAGACTGGGAAAGCAGCCGGGGAGAGAAGGCCTTTTCCTAGTCTCTTTTCTTTCGGCCTGAATTCGGTGCATTGGCACTGGCCAAAGCAAGGTTTCCCAGCCCCACGGACGACGCGGCAGCTCTCTCCTGGCAGAGCAAGTCCCAGGCAGCGTTGCCCTGCCGAGATAGTGTGGATACGCTGAGGCCCAGGGAAAACACACTGCCCAGAGAAATCCTAGCAAAGCCGTGGGCTTCCCCACAGGAACCCATGTCCGTTTCAGTTCTTTGCCGAGAACGGAGCTCGGAGGCAACATCAGATTGTGTGTATCTCAGGGAGAGAAAGAAGGCTGGGACTTCCCCCGTTCCTCTGACGAAAGCCGTTACAGGGAGAAAAGCGTCCTTTGCTTTCGCTTTCCCGCAGGGAGCTCGGCGAAACGGCCCTTCGCGAAGGGCCGTTTTCCCCCGGAGAACTGCCTGGCGGCAGCCCCGTTCTCCAAGCACAACGCGTATGCAGTGTTAGCGTTCAGCTATCGTGAAGGCTCGCTTTGGCCCAGGGAGAGCAAAGCGCCTGGGGAAGAAATCTCAGCAGACCCCGCTGCCTTTCCACGGTGCAAAGCGTGCCACTGCAGACTCTTTTCCAAAGAAGAGAGCGCACAGGCAACAGCAGCCCGCACGTTTCTCGGTGAAAGGGAGAGCTCCCTGACTTCACCCAGCCCTCTGAGCAAAGGCAGGCAGAGGGAGAGAAGCTTCCCTTCCTTCCCCTTGCCCGCAGTGCAGTCCTCGTTTGCTCTCGCAAACGCAAGGCTTCTTCTGAGAAACTAGATCGCGGTGCAGCTCTCCTTCCAGAGGAGGAACGACAGAGCTTTAGCTTCTAGGAAGAGACTGGGAAAGCAGCCGGGGAGAGAAGGCCTTTTCCTAGTCTCTTTTCTTTCGGCCTGAATTCGGTGCATTGGCACTGGCCAAAGCAAGGTTTCCCAGCCCCACGGACGACGCGGCAGCTCTCTCCTGGCAGAGCAAGTCCCAGGCAGCGTTGCCCTGCCGAGATAGTGTGGATACGCTGAGGCCCAGGGAAAACACACTGCCCAGAGAAATCCTAGCAAAGCCGTGGGCTTCCCCACAGGAACCCATGTCCGTTTCAGTTCTTTGCCGAGAACGGAGCTCGGAGGCAACATCAGATTGTGTGTATCTCAGGGAGAGAAAGAAGGCTGGGACTTCCCCCGTTCCTCTGACGAAAGCCGTTACAGGGAGAAAAGCGTCCTTTGCTTTCGCTTTCCCGCAGGGAGCTCGGCGAAATGGCCCTTCGCGAAGGGCCGTTTTCCCCCGGAGAACTGCCTGGCGGCAGCCCCGTTCTCCAAGCACAACGCGTATGCAGTGTTAGCGTTCAGCTATCGTGAAGGCTCGCTTTGGCCCAGGGAGAGCAAAGCGCCTGGGGAAGAAATCTCAGCAGACCCCGCTGCCTTTCCACGGTGCAAAGCGTGCCACTGCAGACTCTTTTCCAAAGAAGAGAGCGCACAGGCAACAGCAGCCCGCACGTTTCTCGGTGAAAGGGAGAACTCCCTGACTTCACCCAGCCCTCTGAGCAAAGGCAGGCAGAGGGAGAGAAGCTTCCCTTCCTTCCCCTTGCCCGCAGTGCAGTCCTCGTTTGCTCTCGCAAACGCAAGGCTTCTTCTGAGAAACTAGATCGCGGTGCAGCTCTCCTTCCACAGGAGCAACGACAGAGCTTTAGCTTCTAGGAAGAGACTGGGAAAGCAGCCGGGGAGAGAGGGCCTTTTCCTAGTCTCTTTTCTTTCGGCCTGATTTCGGTGCATTGGCACTGGCCAAAGCAAGGTTTCCCAGCCCCACGGACGACGCGGCAGCTCTCTCCCGGCAGAGCAAGTCCCAGGCAGCGTTGCCCTGCCGAGATAGTGTGGATACGCTGAGGCCCAGGGAAAACACACTGCCCAGAGAAATCCTAGCAAAGCCGTGGGCTTCCCCACAGGAACCCATGTCCGTTTCAGTTCTTTGCCGAGAACGGAGCTCGGAGGCAACATCAGATTGTGTGTATCTCAGGGAGAGAAAGAAGGCTGGGACTTCCCCCGTTCCTCTGACGAAAGCCGTTACAGGGAGAAAAGCGTCCTTTGCTTTCGCTTTCCCGCAGGGAGCTCGGCGAAACGGCCCTTCGCGAAGGGCCGTTTTCCCCCGGAGAACTGCCTGGCGGCAGCCCCGTTCTCCAAGCACAACGCGTATGCAGTGTTAGCGTTCAGCTATCGTGAAGGCTCGCTTTGGCCCAGGGAGAGCAAAGCGCCTGGGGAAGAAATCTCAGCAGACCCCGCTGCCTTTCCACGGTGCAAAGCGTGCCACTGCAGACTCTTTTCCAAAGAAGAGAGCGCACAGGCAACAGCAGCCCGCACGTTTCTCGGTGAAAGGGAGAGCTCCCTGACTTCACCCAGCCCTCTGAGCAAAGGCAGGCAGAGGGAGAGAAGCTTCCCTTCCTTCCCCTTGCCCGCAGTGCAGTCCTCGTTTGCTCTCGCAAACGCAAGGCTTCTTCTGAGAAACTAGATCGCGGTGCAGCTCTCCTTCCAGAGGAGCAACGACAGAGCTTTAGCTTCTAGGAAGAGACTGGGAAAGCAGCCGGGGAGAGAGGGCCTTTTCCTAGTCTCTTTTCTTTCGGCCTGAATTCGGTGCATTGGCACTGGCCAAAGCAAGGTTTCCCAGCCCCACGGACGACGCGGCAGCTCTCTCCCGGCAGAGCAAGTCCCAGGCAGCGTTGCCCTGCCGAGATAGTGTGGATACGCTGAGGCCCAGGGAAAACACACTGCCCAGAGAAATCCTAGCAAAGCCGTGGGCTTCCCCACAGGAACCCATGTCCGTTTCAGTTCTTTGCCGAGAACGGAGCTCGGAGGCAACATCAGATTGTGTGTATCTCAGGGAGAGAAAGAAGGCTGGGACTTCCCCCGTTCCTCTGACGAAAGCCGTTACAGGGAGAAAAGCGTCCTTTGCTTTCGCTTTCCCGCAGGGAGCTCGGCGAAACGGCCCTTCGCGAAGGGCCGTTTTCCCCCGGAGAACTGCCTGGCGGCAGCCCCGTTCTCCAAGCACAACGCGTATGCAGTGTTAGCGTTCAGCTATCGTGAAGGCTCGCTTTGGCCCAGGGAGAGCAAAGCGCCTGGGGAAGAAATCTCAGCAGACCCCGCTGCCTTTCCACGGTGCAAAGCGTGCCACTGCAGACTCTTTTCCAAAGAAGAGAGCGCACAGGCAACAGCAGCCCGCACGTTTCTCGGTGAAAGGGAGAGCTCCCTGACTTCACCCAGCCCTCTGAGCAAAGGCGGGCAGAGGGAGAGAAGCTTCCCTTCCTTCCCCTTGCCCGCAGTCCGGTCCTCGTTTGCTCTCGCAAACGCAAGGCTTCTTCTGAAAAACTACATCGCGGTGCAGCTCTCCTTCCAGAGGAGCAACGACAGAGCTTTAGCTTCTAGGAAGAGACTGGGAAAGCAGCCGGGGAGAGAAGGCCTTTTCCTAGTCTCTTTTCTTTCGGCCTGAATTCGGTCCATTGGCACTGGCCACAGCAAGGTTTCCCAGCCCAAACGACAACGCAGCGGCTCTCTCCTGGCAGAGGAAGTCGCAGGCAGTGTTGCCCTGACGAGATAGTGTGGGTCCACTGAGGCCCAGGGAAAACACACTGCCCAGAGAAATCCTAGCAAAGCCGTGGGCTTCCCCACAGGAACGTATGTCCGTTTCTGTTCTTTGCCGAGAACGGAGCTCGGAGGGAACATCAGATTGTGTGTATCTCAGGGAGAGAAAGAACGCTGTGACTTCCCCCGTTCCTCTGACTAAAGCAGTTACAATGAGAAAACCGCCCTCTGCTTTCGCTTTCCCGCAGGGAGCTCGGCGAAACGGCCCTTCGCGAAGGGCCGTTTTCCCCCGGAGAACTGCCTGGCGGCAGCCCCGTTCTACAACGGGAACGTGTATGCCGTGTTAGCATTAAGCTATCGTGAAGGCTCACTTTGGCCCAGGGAGAGCAAAGCGCCTGGGAAAGAAACCTCAGCAGACCCCGCTGCCTTTCCACGGTGCAAAGCGTGCCACTGCAGACTCTTCCAAAGAAGAGAGCGCACAGGCAACAGCAGCCCGCACGTTTCTCGGTGAAAGGGAGAACTCCCTGACTTCACCCAGTCCTCTGAGCAAAGGCGGCAGAGGGAGAGAAGCTTCCCTTCCTTCCCCTTGCCCGCAGTTGGGTCCTCGTTTGCTCTCGCAAACGCAAGGCTTCTTCTGAAAAACTACATCGCGGTGCAGCTCTCCTTCCAGAGGAGCAACGACAGAGCTTTAGCTTCTAGGAAGAGACTGGGAAAGCAGCCGGGGAGAGAAGGCCTTTTCCTAGTCTCTTTTCTTTCGGCCTGAATTCGGTGCATTGGCACTGGCCAAAGCAAGGTTTCCCAGCCCAACGGACGACGCGGCAGCTCTCTCCTGGCAGAGGAAGTCCCATGCAGCGTTGCCCTGACGAGATAGTGTGGGTACGCTGAGGCCCAAGGAAAACACACTGCCCAGAGAAATCCCAGCAAAGCCGTGGGCTTCCCCACAGGAACCTATGTCCGTTTCAGTTCTTTGCCGAGAACGGAGCTCGGAGGGAACATCAGATTGTGTGTATCTCAGGGAGAGAAAGAACACTGTGACTTCCCCCGTTCCTCTGACGAAAGCAGTTACAGGGAGAAAAGCGTCCTTTGCTTTCGCTTTCCCGCAGGGAGCTCGGCGAAACGGCCCTTCGCGAAAGGCCGTTTTCCCCCGGAGAACTGCCTGGCGGCAGCCCCGCTCTCCAAGCACAACGCGTATGCAGTGTTAGCGTTCAGCTATCGTGAAGGCTGGCTTTGGCCCGGGGAGAGCAAAGCGCCTGGGAAAGAAATCTCGGCAGACCCCGCTGCCTTTCCACGGTACAAAGCGTGCCACTGCAGACTCTTTTCCAAAGAAGAGAGCGCACAGGCAACAGCAGCCCGCACGTTTCTCGGTGAAAGGGAGAACTCCCTGACTTCACCCAGCCCTCTGAGCAAAGGCAGGCAGAGGGAGAGAAGCTTCCCTTCCTTCCCCTTGCCCGCAGTGCAGTCCTCGTTGGCTCTCGCAAACGCAAGGCTTCTTCTGAAAAACTACATCGCGGCGCAGCTCTCCTGCCAGAGGAGCAACGACAGAGCTTTAGCTTCTAGGAAGAGACTGGGAAAGCAGCCGGGGAGAGAAGGCCTTTTCCCAGTCTCTTTTCTTTCGGCCTGAATTCGGTGCATTGGCACTGGCCAAAGCAAGGTTTCCCAGCCCCACGGACGACGCGGCAGCTCTCTCCTGGCAGAGCAAGTCCCATGCAGCGTTGCCCTGACGAGATAGTGTGGGTGCGCCGAGGCCCAGGGAAAACACACTGCCCAGAGAAATCCCAGCAAAGCCGTGGGCTTCCCCACAGGAACCTATGTCCGTTTCAGGTCTTTGCCGAGAACGGAGCTCGGAGGCAACATCAGATTGTGTGTATCTCAGGGAGAGAAAGAAGGCTGGGACTTCCCCCGTTCCTCTGACGAAAGCCGTTACAGGGAGAAAAGCGTCCTTTGCTTTCGCTTTCCCGCAGGGAGCTCGGCGAAACGGCCCTTCGCGAAGGGCCGTTTTCCCCCGGAGAACTGCCTGGCGGCAGCCCCGTTCTCCAAGCACAACGCGTATGCAGTGTTAGCGTTCAGCTATCGTGAAGGCTCGCTTTGGCCCAGGGAGAGCAAAGCGCCTGGGGAAGAAATCTCAGCAGACCCCGCTGCCTTTCCACGGTGCAAAGCGTGCCACTGCAGACTCTTTTCCAAAGAAGAGAGCGCACAGGCAACAGCAGCCCGCACGTTTCTCGGTGAAAGGGAGAGCTCCCTGACTTCACCCAGCCCTCTGAGCAAAGGCGGGCAGAGGGAGAGAAGCTTCCCTTCCTTCCCCTTGCCCGCAGTCCGGTCCTCGTTTGCTCTCGCAAACGCAAGGCTTCTTCTGAAAAACTACATCGCGGTGCAGCTCTCCTTCCAGAGGAGCAACGACAGAGCTTTAGCTTCTAGGAAGAGACTGGGAAAGCAGCCGGGGAGAGAAGGCCTTTTCCTAGTCTCTTTTCTTTCGGCCTGAATTCGGTCCATTGGCACTGGCCACAGCAAGGTTTCCCAGCCCAAACGACAACGCAGCGGCTCTCTCCTGGCAGAGGAAGTCGCAGGCAGTGTTGCCCTGACGAGATAGTGTGGGTCCACTGAGGCCCAGGGAAAACACACTGCCCAGAGAAATCCTAGCAAAGCCGTGGGCTTCCCCACAGGAACGTATGTCCGTTTCTGTTCTTTGCCGAGAACGGAGCTCGGAGGGAACATCAGATTGTGTGTATCTCAGGGAGAGAAAGAACGCTGTGACTTCCCCCGTTCCTCTGACTAAAGCAGTTACAATGAGAAAACCGCCCTCTGCTTTCGCTTTCCCGCAGGGAGCTCGGCGAAACGGCCCTTCGCGAAGGGCCGTTTTCCCCCGGAGAACTGCCTGGCGGCAGCCCCGTTCTACAACGGGAACGTGTATGCCGTGTTAGCATTAAGCTATCGTGAAGGCTCACTTTGGCCCAGGGAGAGCAAAGCGCCTGGGAAAGAAACCTCAGCAGACCCCGCTGCCTTTCCACGGTGCAAAGCGTGCCACTGCAGACTCTTCCAAAGAAGAGAGCGCACAGGCAACAGCAGCCCGCACGTTTCTCGGTGAAAGGGAGAACTCCCTGACTTCACCCAGTCCTCTGAGCAAAGGCGGCAGAGGGAGAGAAGCTTCCCTTCCTTCCCCTTGCCCGCAGTTGGGTCCTCGTTTGCTCTCGCAAACGCAAGGCTTCTTCTGAAAAACTACATCGCGGTGCAGCTCTCCTTCCAGAGGAGCAACGACAGAGCTTTAGCTTCTAGGAAGAGACTGGGAAAGCAGCCGGGGAGAGAAGGCCTTTTCCTAGTCTCTTTTCTTTCGGCCTGAATTCGGTGCATTGGCACTGGCCAAAGCAAGGTTTCCCAGCCCAACGGACGACGCGGCAGCTCTCTCCTGGCAGAGGAAGTCCCATGCAGCGTTGCCCTGACGAGATAGTGTGGGTACGCTGAGGCCCAAGGAAAACACACTGCCCAGAGAAATCCCAGCAAAGCCGTGGGCTTCCCCACAGGAACCTATGTCCGTTTCAGTTCTTTGCCGAGAACGGAGCTCGGAGGGAACATCAGATTGTGTGTATCTCAGGGAGAGAAAGAACACTGTGACTTCCCCCGTTCCTCTGACGAAAGCAGTTACAGGGAGAAAAGCGTCCTTTGCTTTCGCTTTCCCGCAGGGAGCTCGGCGAAACGGCCCTTCGCGAAAGGCCGTTTTCCCCCGGAGAACTGCCTGGCGGCAGCCCCGCTCTCCAAGCACAACGCGTATGCAGTGTTAGCGTTCAGCTATCGTGAAGGCTGGCTTTGGCCCGGGGAGAGCAAAGCGCCTGGGAAAGAAATCTCGGCAGACCCCGCTGCCTTTCCACGGTACAAAGCGTGCCACTGCAGACTCTTTTCCAAAGAAGAGAGCGCACAGGCAACAGCAGCCCGCACGTTTCTCGGTGAAAGGGAGAACTCCCTGACTTCACCCAGCCCTCTGAGCAAAGGCAGGCAGAGGGAGAGAAGCTTCCCTTCCTTCCCCTTGCCCGCAGTGCAGTCCTCGTTGGCTCTCGCAAACGCAAGGCTTCTTCTGAAAAACTACATCGCGGCGCAGCTCTCCTGCCAGAGGAGCAACGACAGAGCTTTAGCTTCTAGGAAGAGACTGGGAAAGCAGCCGGGGAGAGAAGGCCTTTTCCCAGTCTCTTTTCTTTCGGCCTGAATTCGGTGCATTGGCACTGGCCAAAGCAAGGTTTCCCAGCCCCACGGACGACGCGGCAGCTCTCTCCTGGCAGAGCAAGTCCCATGCAGCGTTGCCCTGACGAGATAGTGTGGGTGCGCCGAGGCCCAGGGAAAACACACTGCCCAGAGAAATCCCAGCAAAGCCGTGGGCTTCCCCACAGGAACCTATGTCCGTTTCAGGTCTTTGCCGAGAACGGAGCTCGGAGGCAACGTCAGATTGTGTGTATCTCAGGGAGAGAAAGAAGGCTGTGACTTCCCCCGTTCCTCTGACGAAAGCAGTTAGAGGGAGAAAAACGTCCTTTGCTTTCGCTTTCCCGCAGGGAGCTGGGCGAAACGGCCCTTCGCGAAGGGCCGTTTTCCCCCGAAGAACTGCCTGGCGGCAGCCCCGCTCTCCAAGCACAACGCGTATGCAGTGTTAGCGTTCAGCTATCGTGAAGGCTGGCTTTGGCCCGGGGAGAGCAAAGCGCCTGGGAAAGAAATCTCGGCAGACCCCGCTGCCTTTCCACGGTACAAAGTGTGCCACTGCAGACTCTTTTCCAAAGAAGAGAGCGCACAGGCAACAGCAGCCTGCACGTTTCTCGGTGAAAGGGAGAACTCCCTGACTTCACCCAGCCCTCTGAGCAAAGGCAGGCAGAGGGAGAGAAGCTTCCCTTCCTTCCCCTTGCCCGCAGTGCAGTCCTCGTTGGCTCTCGCAAACGCAAGGCTTCTTCTGAAAAACTACATCGCGGCGCAGCTCTCCTGCCAGAGGAGCAACGACAGAGCTTTAGCTTCTAGGAAGAGACTGGGAAAGCAGCCGGGGAGAGAAGGCCTTTTCCCAGTCTCTTTTCTTTCGGCCTGAATTCGGTGCATTGGCACTGGCCAAAGCAAGGTTTCCCAGCCCCACGGACGACGCGGCAGCTCTCTCCTGGCAGAGCAAGTCCCATGCAGCGTTGCCCTGACGAGATAGTGTGGGTGCGCCGAGGCCCAGGGAAAACACACTGCCCAGAGAAATCCCAGCAAAGCCGTGGGCTTCCCCACAGGAACCTATGTCCGTTTCAGGTCTTTGCCGAGAACGGAGCTCGGAGGCAACATCAGATTGTGTGTATCTCAGGGAGAGAAAGAAGGCTGGGACTTCCCCCGTTCCTCTGACGAAAGCCGTTACAGGGAGAAAAGCGTCCTTTGCTTTCGCTTTCCCGCAGGGAGCTCGGCGAAACGGCCCTTCGCGAAGGGCCGTTTTCCCCCGGAGAACTGCCTGGCGGCAGCCCCGTTCTCCAAGCACAACGCGTATGCAGTGTTAGCGTTCAGCTATCGTGAAGGCTCGCTTTGGCCCAGGGAGAGCAAAGCGCCTGGGGAAGAAATCTCAGCAGACCCCGCTGCCTTTCCACGGTGCAAAGCGTGCCACTGCAGACTCTTTTCCAAAGAAGAGAGCGCACAGGCAACAGCAGCCCGCACGTTTCTCGGTGAAAGGGAGAGCTCCCTGACTTCACCCAGCCCTCTGAGCAAAGGCGGGCAGAGGGAGAGAAGCTTCCCTTCCTTCCCCTTGCCCGCAGTCCGGTCCTCGTTTGCTCTCGCAAACGCAAGGCTTCTTCTGAAAAACTACATCGCGGTGCAGCTCTCCTTCCAGAGGAGCAACGACAGAGCTTTAGCTTCTAGGAAGAGACTGGGAAAGCAGCCGGGGAGAGAAGGCCTTTTCCTAGTCTCTTTTCTTTCGGCCTGAATTCGGTCCATTGGCACTGGCCACAGCAAGGTTTCCCAGCCCAAACGACAACGCAGCGGCTCTCTCCTGGCAGAGGAAGTCGCAGGCAGTGTTGCCCTGACGAGATAGTGTGGGTCCACTGAGGCCCAGGGAAAACACACTGCCCAGAGAAATCCTAGCAAAGCCGTGGGCTTCCCCACAGGAACGTATGTCCGTTTCTGTTCTTTGCCGAGAACGGAGCTCGGAGGGAACATCAGATTGTGTGTATCTCAGGGAGAGAAAGAACGCTGTGACTTCCCCCGTTCCTCTGACTAAAGCAGTTACAATGAGAAAACCGCCCTCTGCTTTCGCTTTCCCGCAGGGAGCTCGGCGAAACGGCCCTTCGCGAAGGGCCGTTTTCCCCCGGAGAACTGCCTGGCGGCAGCCCCGTTCTACAACGGGAACGTGTATGCCGTGTTAGCATTAAGCTATCGTGAAGGCTCACTTTGGCCCAGGGAGAGCAAAGCGCCTGGGAAAGAAACCTCAGCAGACCCCGCTGCCTTTCCACGGTGCAAAGCGTGCCACTGCAGACTCTTCCAAAGAAGAGAGCGCACAGGCAACAGCAGCCCGCACGTTTCTCGGTGAAAGGGAGAACTCCCTGACTTCACCCAGTCCTCTGAGCAAAGGCGGCAGAGGGAGAGAAGCTTCCCTTCCTTCCCCTTGCCCGCAGTTGGGTCCTCGTTTGCTCTCGCAAACGCAAGGCTTCTTCTGAAAAACTACATCGCGGTGCAGCTCTCCTTCCAGAGGAGCAACGACAGAGCTTTAGCTTCTAGGAAGAGACTGGGAAAGCAGCCGGGGAGAGAAGGCCTTTTCCTAGTCTCTTTTCTTTCGGCCTGAATTCGGTGCATTGGCACTGGCCAAAGCAAGGTTTCCCAGCCCAACGGACGACGCGGCAGCTCTCTCCTGGCAGAGGAAGTCCCATGCAGCGTTGCCCTGACGAGATAGTGTGGGTACGCTGAGGCCCAAGGAAAACACACTGCCCAGAGAAATCCCAGCAAAGCCGTGGGCTTCCCCACAGGAACCTATGTCCGTTTCAGTTCTTTGCCGAGAACGGAGCTCGGAGGGAACATCAGATTGTGTGTATCTCAGGGAGAGAAAGAACACTGTGACTTCCCCCGTTCCTCTGACGAAAGCAGTTACAGGGAGAAAAGCGTCCTTTGCTTTCGCTTTCCCGCAGGGAGCTCGGCGAAACGGCCCTTCGCGAAAGGCCGTTTTCCCCCGGAGAACTGCCTGGCGGCAGCCCCGCTCTCCAAGCACAACGCGTATGCAGTGTTAGCGTTCAGCTATCGTGAAGGCTGGCTTTGGCCCGGGGAGAGCAAAGCGCCTGGGAAAGAAATCTCGGCAGACCCCGCTGCCTTTCCACGGTACAAAGCGTGCCACTGCAGACTCTTTTCCAAAGAAGAGAGCGCACAGGCAACAGCAGCCCGCACGTTTCTCGGTGAAAGGGAGAACTCCCTGACTTCACCCAGCCCTCTGAGCAAAGGCAGGCAGAGGGAGAGAAGCTTCCCTTCCTTCCCCTTGCCCGCAGTGCAGTCCTCGTTGGCTCTCGCAAACGCAAGGCTTCTTCTGAAAAACTACATCGCGGCGCAGCTCTCCTGCCAGAGGAGCAACGACAGAGCTTTAGCTTCTAGGAAGAGACTGGGAAAGCAGCCGGGGAGAGAAGGCCTTTTCCCAGTCTCTTTTCTTTCGGCCTGAATTCGGTGCATTGGCACTGGCCAAAGCAAGGTTTCCCAGCCCCACGGACGACGCGGCAGCTCTCTCCTGGCAGAGCAAGTCCCATGCAGCGTTGCCCTGACGAGATAGTGTGGGTGCGCCGAGGCCCAGGGAAAACACACTGCCCAGAGAAATCCCAGCAAAGCCGTGGGCTTCCCCACAGGAACCTATGTCCGTTTCAGGTCTTTGCCGAGAACGGAGCTCGGAGGCAACGTCAGATTGTGTGTATCTCAGGGAGAGAAAGAAGGCTGTGACTTCCCCCGTTCCTCTGACGAAAGCAGTTAGAGGGAGAAAAACGTCCTTTGCTTTCGCTTTCCCGCAGGGAGCTGGGCGAAACGGCCCTTCGCGAAGGGCCGTTTTCCCCCGAAGAACTGCCTGGCGGCAGCCCCGCTCTCCAAGCACAACGCGTATGCAGTGTTAGCGTTCAGCTATCGTGAAGGCTGGCTTTGGCCCGGGGAGAGCAAAGCGCCTGGGAAAGAAATCTCGGCAGACCCCGCTGCCTTTCCACGGTACAAAGCGTGCCACTGCAGACTCTTTTCCAAAGAAGAGAGCGCACAGGCAACAGCAGCCTGCACGTTTCTCGGTGAAAGGGAGAACTCCCTGACTTCACCCAGCCCTCTGAGCAAAGGCAGGCAGAGGGAGAGAAGCTTCCCTTCCTTCCCCTTGCCCGCAGTGCAGTCCTCGTTGGCTCTCGCAAACGCAAGGCTTCTTCTGAAAAACTACATCGCGGCGCAGCTCTCCTGCCAGAGGAGCAACGACAGAGCTTTAGCTTCTAGGAAGAGACTGGGAAAGCAGCCGGGGAGAGAAGGCCTTTTCCCAGTCTCTTTTCTTTCGGCCTGAATTCGGTGCATTGGCACTGGCCAAAGCAAGGTTTCCCAGCCCCACGGACGACGCGGCAGCTCTCTCCTGGCAGAGCAAGTCCCATGCAGCGTTGCCCTGACGAGATAGTGTGGGTGCGCCGAGGCCCAGGGAAAACACACTGCCCAGAGAAATCCCAGCAAAGCCGTGGGCTTCCCCACAGGAACCTATGTCCGTTTCAGGTCTTTGCCGAGAACGGAGCTCGGAGGCAACATCAGATTGTGTGTATCTCAGGGAGAGAAAGAAGGCTGGGACTTCCCCCGTTCCTCTGACGAAAGCCGTTACAGGGAGAAAAGCGTCCTTTGCTTTCGCTTTCCCGCAGGGAGCTCGGCGAAACGGCCCTTCGCGAAGGGCCGTTTTCCCCCGGAGAACTGCCTGGCGGCAGCCCCGTTCTCCAAGCACAACGCGTATGCAGTGTTAGCGTTCAGCTATCGTGAAGGCTCGCTTTGGCCCAGGGAGAGCAAAGCGCCTGGGGAAGAAATCTCAGCAGACCCCGCTGCCTTTCCACGGTGCAAAGCGTGCCACTGCAGACTCTTTTCCAAAGAAGAGAGCGCACAGGCAACAGCAGCCCGCACGTTTCTCGGTGAAAGGGAGAACTCCCTGACTTCACCCAGCCCTCTGAGCAAAGGCAGGCAGAGGGAGAGAAGCTTCCCTTCCTTCCCCTTGCCCGCAGTGCAGTCCTCGTTTGCTCTCGCAAACGCAAGGCTTCTTCTGAGAAACTAGATCGCGGTGCAGCTCTCCTTCCACAGGAGCAACGACAGAGCTTTAGCTTCTAGGAAGAGACTGGGAAAGCAGCCGGGGAGAGAAGGCCTTTTCCTAGTCTCTTTTCTTTCGGCCTGAATTCGGTGCATTGGCACTGGCCAAAGCAAGGTTTCCCAGCCCCACGGACGACGCGGCAGCTCTCTCCTGGCAGAGCAAGTCCCAGGCAGCGTTGCCCTGCCGAGATAGTGTGGATACGCTGAGGCCCAGGGAAAACACACTGCCCAGAGAAATCCTAGCAAAGCCGTGGGCTTCCCCACAGGAACCCATGTCCGTTTCAGTTCTTTGCCGAGAACGGAGCTCGGAGGCAACATCAGATTGTGTGTATCTCAGGGAGAGAAAGAAGGCTGGGACTTCCCCCGTTCCTCTGACGAAAGCCGTTACAGGGAGAAAAGCGTCCTTTGCTTTCGCTTTCCCGCAGGGAGCTCGGCGAAACGGCCCTTCGCGAAGGGCCGTTTTCCCCCGGAGAACTGCCTGGCGGCAGCCCCGTTCTCCAAGCACAACGCGTATGCAGTGTTAGCGTTCAGCTATCGTGAAGGCTCGCTTTGGCCCAGGGAGAGCAAAGCGCCTGGGGAAGAAATCTCAGCAGACCCCGCTGCCTTTCCACGGTGCAAAGCGTGCCACTGCAGACTCTTTTCCAAAGAAGAGAGCGCACAGGCAACAGCAGCCCGCACGTTTCTCGGTGAAAGGGAGAACTCCCTGACTTCACCCAGCCCTCTGAGCAAAGGCAGGCAGAGGGAGAGAAGCTTCCCTTCCTTCCCCTTGCCCGCAGTGCAGTCCTCGTTTGCTCTCGCAAACGCAAGGCTTCTTCTGAGAAACTAGATCGCGGTGCAGCTCTCCTTCCACAGGAGCAACGACAGAGCTTTAGCTTCTAGGAAGAGACTGGGAAAGCAGCCGGGGAGAGAAGGCCTTTTCCTAGTCTCTTTTCTTTCGGCCTGAATTCGGTGCATTGGCACTGGCCAAAGCAAGGTTTCCCAGCCCCACGGACGACGCGGCAGCTCTCTCCTGGCAGAGCAAGTCCCAGGCAGCGTTGCCCTGCCGAGATAGTGTGGATACGCTGAGGCCCAGGGAAAACACACTGCCCAGAGAAATCCTAGCAAAGCCGTGGGCTTCCCCACAGGAACCCATGTCCGTTTCAGTTCTTTGCCGAGAACGGAGCTCGGAGGCAACATCAGATTGTGTGTATCTCAGGGAGAGAAAGAAGGCTGGGACTTCCCCCGTTCCTCTGACGAAAGCCGTTACAGGGAGAAAAGCGTCCTTTGCTTTCGCTTTCCCGCAGGGAGCTCGGCGAAACGGCCCTTCGCGAAGGGCCGTTTTCCCCCGGAGAACTGCCTGGCGGCAGCCCCGTTCTCCAAGCACAACGCGTATGCAGTGTTAGCGTTCAGCTATCGTGAAGGCTCGCTTTGGCCCAGGGAGAGCAAAGCGCCTGGGGAAGAAATCTCAGCAGACCCCGCTGCCTTTCCACGGTGCAAAGCGTGCCACTGCAGACTCTTTTCCAAAGAAGAGAGCGCACAGGCAACAGCAGCCCGCACGTTTCTCGGTGAAAGGGAGAACTCCCTGACTTCACCCAGCCCTCTGAGCAAAGGCAGGCAGAGGGAGAGAAGCTTCCCTTCCTTCCCCTTGCCCGCAGTGCAGTCCTCGTTTGCTCTCGCAAACGCAAGGCTTCTTCTGAGAAACTAGATCGCGGTGCAGCTCTCCTTCCACAGGAGCAACGACAGAGCTTTAGCTTCTAGGAAGAGACTGGGAAAGCAGCCGGGGAGAGAAGGCCTTTTCCTAGTCTCTTTTCTTTCGGCCTGAATTCGGTGCATTGGCACTGGCCAAAGCAAGGTTTCCCAGCCCCACGGACGACGCGGCAGCTCTCTCCCGGCAGAGGAAGTCCCAGGCAGCGTTGCCCTGCCGAGATAGTGTGGATACGCTGAGGCCCAGGGAAAACACACTGCCCAGAGAAATCCTAGCAAAGCCGTGGGCTTCCCCACAGGAACCCATGTCCGTTTCAGTTCTTTGCCGAGAACGGAGCTCGGAGGCAACATCAGATTGTGTGTATCTCAGGGAGAGAAAGAAGGCTGGGACTTCCCCCGTTCCTCTGACGAAAGCCGTTACAGGGAGAAAAGCGTCCTTTGCTTTCGCTTTCCCGCAGGGAGCTCGGCGAAACGGCCCTTCGCGAAGGGCCGTTTTCCCCCGGAGAACTGCCTGGCGGCAGCCCCGTTCTCCAAGCACAACGCGTATGCAGTGTTAGCGTTCAGCTATCGTGAAGGCTCGCTTTGGCCCAGGGAGAGCAAAGCGCCTGGGGAAGAAATCTCAGCAGACCCCGCTGCCTTTCCACAGTGCAAAGCGTGCCACTGCAGACTCTTTTCCAAAGAAGAGAGCGCACAGGCAACAGCAGCCCGCACGTTTCTCGGTGAAAGGGAGAACTCCCTGACTTCACCCAGCCCTCTGAGCAAAGGCAGGCAGAGGGAGAGAAGCTTCCCTTCCTTCCCCTTGCCCGCAGTGCAGTCCTCGTTTGCTCTCGCAAACGCAAGGCTTCTTCTGAGAAACTAGATCGCGGTGCAGCTCTCCTTCCACAGGAGCAACGACAGAGCTTTAGCTTCTAGGAAGAGACTGGGAAAGCAGCCGGGGAGAGAAGGCCTTTTCCTAGTCTCTTTTCTTTCGGCCTGAATTCGGTGCATTGGCACTGGCCAAAGCAAGGTTTCCCAGCCCCACGGACGACGCGGCAGCTCTCTCCTGGCAGAGCAAGTCCCAGGCAGCGTTGCCCTGCCGAGATAGTGTGGATACGCTGAGGCCCAGGGAAAACACACTGCCCAGAGAAATCCTAGCAAAGCCGTGGGCTTCCCCACAGGAACCCATGTCCGTTTCAGTTCTTTGCCGAGAACGGAGCTCGGAGGCAACATCAGATTGTGTGTATCTCAGGGAGAGAAAGAAGGCTGGGACTTCCCCCGTTCCTCTGACGAAAGCCGTTACAGGGAGAAAAGCGTCCTTTGCTTTCGCTTTCCCGCAGGGAGCTCGGCGAAACGGCCCTTCGCGAAGGGCCGTTTTCCCCCGGAGAACTGCCTGGCGGCAGCCCCGTTCTCCAAGCACAACGCGTATGCAGTGTTAGCGTTCAGCTATCGTGAAGGCTCGCTTTGGCCCAGGGAGAGCAAAGCGCCTGGGGAAGAAATCTCAGCAGACCCCGCTGCCTTTCCACGGTGCAAAGCGTGCCACTGCAGACTCTTTTCCAAAGAAGAGAGCGCACAGGCAACAGCAGCCCGCACGTTTCTCGGTGAAAGGGAGAACTCCCTGACTTCACCCAGCCCTCTGAGCAAAGGCAGGCAGAGGGAGAGAAGCTTCCCTTCCTTCCCCTTGCCCGCAGTGCAGTCCTCGTTTGCTCTCGCAAACGCAAGGCTTCTTCTGAGAAACTAGATCGCGGTGCAGCTCTCCTTCCACAGGAGCAACGACAGAGCTTTAGCTTCTAGGAAGAGACTGGGAAAGCAGCCGGGGAGAGAAGGCCTTTTCCTAGTCTCTTTTCTTTCGGCCTGAATTCGGTGCATTGGCACTGGCCAAAGCAAGGTTTCCCAGCCCCACGGACGACGCGGCAGCTCTCTCCCGGCAGAGGAAGTCCCAGGCAGCGTTGCCCTGCCGAGATAGTGTGGATACGCTGAGGCCCAGGGAAAACACACTGCCCAGAGAAATCCTAGCAAAGCCGTGGGCTTCTCCACAGGAACCCATGTCCGTTTCAGTTCTTTGCCGAGAACGGAGCTCGGAGGCAACATCAGATTGTGTGTATCTCAGGGAGAGAAAGAAGGCTGGGACTTCCCCCGTTCCTCTGACGAAAGCCGTTACAGGGAGAAAAGCGTCCTTTGCTTTCGCTTTCCCGCAGGGAGCTCGGCGAAACGGCCCTTCGCGAAGGGCCGTTTTCCCCCGGAGAACTGCCTGGCGGCAGCCCCGTTCTCCAAGCACAACGCGTATGCAGTGTTAGCGTTCAGCTATCGTGAAGGCTCGCTTTGGCCCAGGGAGAGCAAAGCGCCTGGGGAAGAAATCTCAGCAGACCCCGCTGCCTTTCCACAGTGCAAAGCGTGCCACTGCAGACTCTTTTCCAAAGAAGAGAGCGCACAGGCAACAGCAGCCCGCACGTTTCTCGGTGAAAGGGAGAACTCCCTGACTTCACCCAGCCCTCTGAGCAAAGGCAGGCAGAGGGAGAGAAGCTTCCCTTCCTTCCCCTTGCCCGCAGTGCAGTCCTCGTTTGCTCTCGCAAACGCAAGGCTTCTTCTGAGAAACTAGATCGCGGTGCAGCTCTCCTTCCACAGGAGCAACGACAGAGCTTTAGCTTCTAGGAAGAGACTGGGAAAGCAGCCGGGGAGAGAAGGCCTTTTCCTAGTCTCTTTTCTTTCGGCCTGAATTCGGTGCATTGGCACTGGCCAAAGCAAGGTTTCCCAGCCCCACGGACGACGCGGCAGCTCTCTCCTGGCAGAGCAAGTCCCAGGCAGCGTTGCCCTGCCGAGATAGTGTGGATACGCTGAGGCCCAGGGAAAACACACTGCCCAGAGAAATCCTAGCAAAGCCGTGGGCTTCCCCACAGGAACCCATGTCCGTTTCAGTTCTTTGCCGAGAACGGAGCTCGGAGGCAACATCAGATTGTGTGTATCTCAGGGAGAGAAAGAAGGCTGGGACTTCCCCCGTTCCTCTGACGAAAGCCGTTACAGGGAGAAAAGCGTCCTTTGCTTTCGCTTTCCCGCAGGGAGCTCGGCGAAACGGCCCTTCGCGAAGGGCCGTTTTCCCCCGGAGAACTGCCTGGCGGCAGCCCCGTTCTCCAAGCACAACGCGTATGCAGTGTTAGCGTTCAGCTATCGTGAAGGCTCGCTTTGGCCCAGGGAGAGCAAAGCGCCTGGGGAAGAAATCTCAGCAGACCCCGCTGCCTTTCCACGGTGCAAAGCGTGCCACTGCAGACTCTTTTCCAAAGAAGAGAGCGCACAGGCAACAGCAGCCCGCACGTTTCTCGGTGAAAGGGAGAGCTCCCTGACTTCACCCAGCCCTCTGAGCAAAGGCAGGCAGAGGGAGAGAAGCTTCCCTTCCTTCCCCTTGCCCGCAGTGCAGTCCTCGTTTGCTCTCGCAAACGCAAGGCTTCTTCTGAGAAACTAGATCGCGGTGCAGCTCTCCTTCCACAGGAGCAACGACAGAGCTTTAGCTTCTAGGAAGAGACTGGGAAAGCAGCCGGGGAGAGAAGGCCTTTTCCTAGTCTCTTTTCTTTCGGCCTGAATTCGGTGCATTGGCACTGGCCAAAGCAAGGTTTCCCAGCCCCACGGACGACGCGGCAGCTCTCTCCCGGCAGAGCAAGTCCCAGGCAGCGTTGCCCTGCCGAGATAGAGTGGATACGCTGAGGCCCAGGGAAAACACACTGCCCAGAGAAATCCTAGCAAAGCCGTGGGCTTCTCCACAGGAACCCATGTCCGTTTCAGTTCTTTGCCGAGAACGGAGCTCGGAGGCAACATCAGATTGTGTGTATCTCAGGGAGAGAAAGAAGGCTGGGACTTCCCCCGTTCCTCTGACGAAAGCCGTTACAGGGAGAAAAGCGTCCTTTGCTTTCGCTTTCCCGCAGGGAGCTCGGCGAAACGGCCCTTCGCGAAGGGCCGTTTTCCCCCGGAGAACTGCCTGGCGGCAGCCCCGTTCTCCAAGCACAACGCGTATGCAGTGTTAGCGTTCAGCTATCGTGAAGGCTCGCTTTGGCCCAGGGAGAGCAAAGCGCCTGGGGAAGAAATCTCAGCAGACCCCGCTGCCTTTCCACGGTGCAAAGCGTGCCACTGCAGACTCTTTTCCAAAGAAGAGAGCGCACAGGCAACAGCAGCCCGCACGTTTCTCGGTGAAAGGGAGAGCTCCCTGACTTCACCCAGCCCTCTGAGCAAAGGCAGGCAGAGGGAGAGAAGCTTCCCTTCCTTCCCCTTGCCCGCAGTGCAGTCCTCGTTTGCTCTCGCAAACGCAAGGCTTCTTCTGAGAAACTAGATCGCGGTGCAGCTCTCCTTCCACAGGAGCAACGACAGAGCTTTAGCTTCTAGGAAGAGACTGGGAAAGCAGCCGGGGAGAGAAGGCCTTTTCCTAGTCTCTTTTCTTTCGGCCTGAATTCGGTGCATTGGCACTGGCCAAAGCAAGGTTTCCCAGCCCCACGGACGACGCGGCAGCTCTCTCCCGGCAGAGCAAGTCCCAGGCAGCGTTGCCCTGCCGAGATAGTGTGGATACGCTGAGGCCCAGGGAAAACACACTGCCCAGAGAAATCCTAGCAAAGCCGTGGGCTTCCCCACAGGAACCCATGTCCGTTTCAGTTCTTTGCCGAGAACGGAGCTCGGAGGCAACATCAGATTGTGTGTATCTCAGGGAGAGAAAGAAGGCTGGGACTTCCCCCGTTCCTCTGACGAAAGCCGTTACAGGGAGAAAAGCGTCCTTTGCTTTCGCTTTCCCGCAGGGAGCTCGGCGAAACGGCCCTTCGCGAAGGGCCGTTTTCCCCCGGAGAACTGCCTGGCGGCAGCCCCGTTCTCCAAGCACAACGCGTATGCAGTGTTAGCGTTCAGCTATCGTGAAGGCTCGCTTTGGCCCAGGGAGAGCAAAGCGCCTGGGGAAGAAATCTCAGCAGACCCCGCTGCCTTTCCACGGTGCAAAGCGTGCCACTGCAGACTCTTTTCCAAAGAAGAGAGCGCACAGGCAACAGCAGCCCGCACGTTTCTCGGTGAAAGGGAGAGCTCCCTGACTTCACCCAGCCCTCTGAGCAAAGGCAGGCAGAGGGAGAGAAGCTTCCCTTCCTTCCCCTTGCCCGCAGTGCAGTCCTCGTTTGCTCTCGCAAACGCAAGGCTTCTTCTGAGAAACTAGATCGCGGTGCAGCTCTCCTTCCACAGGAGCAACGACAGAGCTTTAGCTTCTAGGAAGAGACTGGGAAAGCAGCCGGGGAGAGAGGGCCTTTTCCTAGTCTCTTTTCTTTCGGCCTGAATTCGGTGCATTGGCACTGGCCAAAGCAAGGTTTCCCAGCCCCACGGACGACGCGGCAGCTCTCTCCCGGCAGAGCAAGTCCCAGGCAGCGTTGCCCTGCCGAGATAGTGTGGATACGCTGAGGCCCAGGGAAAACACACTGCCCAGAGAAATCCTAGCAAAGCCGTGGGCTTCCCCACAGGAACCCATGTCCGTTTCAGTTCTTTGCCGAGAACGGAGCTCGGAGGCAACATCAGATTGTGTGTATCTCAGGGAGAGAAAGAAGGCTGGGACTTCCCCCGTTCCTCTGACGAAAGCCGTTACAGGGAGAAAAGCGTCCTTTGCTTTCGCTTTCCCGCAGGGAGCTCGGCGAAACGGCCCTTCGCGAAGGGCCGTTTTCCCCCGGAGAACTGCCTGGCGGCAGCCCCGTTCTCCAAGCACAACGCGTATGCAGTGTTAGCGTTCAGCTATCGTGAAGGCTCGCTTTGGCCCAGGGAGAGCAAAGCGCCTGGGGAAGAAATCTCAGCAGACCCCGCTGCCTTTCCACGGTGCAAAGCGTGCCACTGCAGACTCTTTTCCAAAGAAGAGAGCGCACAGGCAACAGCAGCCCGCACGTTTCTCGGTGAAAGGGAGAGCTCCCTGACTTCACCCAGCCCTCTGAGCAAAGGCGGGCAGAGGGAGAGAAGCTTCCCTTCCTTCCCCTTGCCCGCAGTCCGGTCCTCGTTTGCTCTCGCAAACGCAAGGCTTCTTCTGAAAAACTACATCGCGGTGCAGCTCTCCTTCCAGAGGAGCAACGACAGAGCTTTAGCTTCTAGGAAGAGACTGGGAAAGCAGCCGGGGAGAGAAGGCCTTTTCCTAGTCTCTTTTCTTTCGGCCTGAATTCGGTCCATTGGCACTGGCCACAGCAAGGTTTCCCAGCCCAAACGACAACGCAGCGGCTCTCTCCTGGCAGAGGAAGTCGCAGGCAGTGTTGCCCTGACGAGATAGTGTGGGTCCACTGAGGCCCAGGGAAAACACACTGCCCAGAGAAATCCTAGCAAAGCCGTGGGCTTCCCCACAGGAACGTATGTCCGTTTCTGTTCTTTGCCGAGAACGGAGCTCGGAGGGAACATCAGATTGTGTGTATCTCAGGGAGAGAAAGAACGCTGTGACTTCCCCCGTTCCTCTGACTAAAGCAGTTACAATGAGAAAACCGCCCTCTGCTTTCGCTTTCCCGCAGGGAGCTCGGCGAAACGGCCCTTCGCGAAGGGCCGTTTTCCCCCGGAGAACTGCCTGGCGGCAGCCCCGTTCTACAACGGGAACGTGTATGCCGTGTTAGCATTAAGCTATCGTGAAGGCTCACTTTGGCCCAGGGAGAGCAAAGCGCCTGGGAAAGAAACCTCAGCAGACCCCGCTGCCTTTCCACGGTGCAAAGCGTGCCACTGCAGACTCTTCCAAAGAAGAGAGCGCACAGGCAACAGCAGCCCGCACGTTTCTCGGTGAAAGGGAGAACTCCCTGACTTCACCCAGTCCTCTGAGCAAAGGCGGCAGAGGGAGAGAAGCTTCCCTTCCTTCCCCTTGCCCGCAGTTGGGTCCTCGTTTGCTCTCGCAAACGCAAGGCTTCTTCTGAAAAACTACATCGCGGTGCAGCTCTCCTTCCAGAGGAGCAACGACAGAGCTTTAGCTTCTAGGAAGAGACTGGGAAAGCAGCCGGGGAGAGAAGGCCTTTTCCTAGTCTCTTTTCTTTCGGCCTGAATTCGGTGCATTGGCACTGGCCAAAGCAAGGTTTCCCAGCCCAACGGACGACGCGGCAGCTCTCTCCTGGCAGAGGAAGTCCCATGCAGCGTTGCCCTGACGAGATAGTGTGGGTACGCTGAGGCCCAAGGAAAACACACTGCCCAGAGAAATCCCAGCAAAGCCGTGGGCTTCCCCACAGGAACCTATGTCCGTTTCAGTTCTTTGCCGAGAACGGAGCTCGGAGGGAACATCAGATTGTGTGTATCTCAGGGAGAGAAAGAACACTGTGACTTCCCCCGTTCCTCTGACGAAAGCAGTTACAGGGAGAAAAGCGTCCTTTGCTTTCGCTTTCCCGCAGGGAGCTCGGCGAAACGGCCCTTCGCGAAAGGCCGTTTTCCCCCGGAGAACTGCCTGGCGGCAGCCCCGCTCTCCAAGCACAACGCGTATGCAGTGTTAGCGTTCAGCTATCGTGAAGGCTGGCTTTGGCCCGGGGAGAGCAAAGCGCCTGGGAAAGAAATCTCGGCAGACCCCGCTGCCTTTCCACGGTACAAAGCGTGCCACTGCAGACTCTTTTCCAAAGAAGAGAGCGCACAGGCAACAGCAGCCCGCACGTTTCTCGGTGAAAGGGAGAACTCCCTGACTTCACCCAGCCCTCTGAGCAAAGGCAGGCAGAGGGAGAGAAGCTTCCCTTCCTTCCCCTTGCCCGCAGTGCAGTCCTCGTTGGCTCTCGCAAACGCAAGGCTTCTTCTGAAAAACTACATCGCGGCGCAGCTCTCCTGCCAGAGGAGCAACGACAGAGCTTTAGCTTCTAGGAAGAGACTGGGAAAGCAGCCGGGGAGAGAAGGCCTTTTCCCAGTCTCTTTTCTTTCGGCCTGAATTCGGTGCATTGGCACTGGCCAAAGCAAGGTTTCCCAGCCCCACGGACGACGCGGCAGCTCTCTCCTGGCAGAGCAAGTCCCATGCAGCGTTGCCCTGACGAGATAGTGTGGGTGCGCCGAGGCCCAGGGAAAACACACTGCCCAGAGAAATCCCAGCAAAGCCGTGGGCTTCCCCACAGGAACCTATGTCCGTTTCAGGTCTTTGCCGAGAACGGAGCTCGGAGGCAACGTCAGATTGTGTGTATCTCAGGGAGAGAAAGAAGGCTGTGACTTCCCCCGTTCCTCTGACGAAAGCAGTTAGAGGGAGAAAAACGTCCTTTGCTTTCGCTTTCCCGCAGGGAGCTGGGCGAAACGGCCCTTCGCGAAGGGCCGTTTTCCCCCGGAGAACTGCCTGGCGGCAGCCCCGCTCTCCAAGCACAACGCGTATGCAGTGTTAGCGTTCAGCTATCGTGAAGGCTGGCTTTGGCCCGGGGAGAGCAAAGCGCCTGGGAAAGAAATCTCGGCAGACCCCGCTGCCTTTCCACGGTACAAAGTGTGCCACTGCAGACTCTTTTCCAAAGAAGAGAGCGCACAGGCAACAGCAGCCCGCACGTTTCTCGGTGAAAGGGAGAACTCCCTGACTTCACCCAGCCCTCTGAGCAAAGGCAGGCAGAGGGAGAGAAGCTTCCCTTCCTTCCCCTTGCCCGCAGTGCAGTCCTCGTTTGCTCTCGCAAACGCAAGGCTTCTTCTGAGAAACTAGATCGCGGTGCAGCTCTCCTTCCACAGGAGCAACGACAGAGCTTTAGCTTCTAGGAAGAGACTGGGAAAGCAGCCGGGGAGAGAAGGCCTTTTCCTAGTCTCTTTTCTTTCGGCCTGAATTCGGTGCATTGGCACTGGCCAAAGCAAGGTTTCCCAGCCCCACGGACGACGCGGCAGCTCTCTCCCGGCAGAGGAAGTCCCAGGCAGCGTTGCCCTGCCGAGATAGTGTGGATACGCTGAGGCCCAGGGAAAACACACTGCCCAGAGAAATCCTAGCAAAGCCGTGGGCTTCTCCACAGGAACCCATGTCCGTTTCAGTTCTTTGCCGAGAACGGAGCTCGGAGGCAACATCAGATTGTGTGTATCTCAGGGAGAGAAAGAAGGCTGGAACTTCCCCCGTTCCTCTGACGAAAGCCGTTACAGGGAGAAAAGCGTCCTTTGCTTTCGCTTTCCCGCAGGGAGCTCGGCGAAACGGCCCTTCGCGAAGGGCCGTTTTCCCCCGGAGAACTGCCTGGCGGCAGCCCCGTTCTCCAAGCACAACGCGTATGCAGTGTTAGCGTTCAGCTATCGTGAAGGCTCGCTTTGGCCCAGGGAGAGCAAAGCGCCTGGGGAAGAAATCTCAGCAGACCCCGCTGCCTTTCCACGGTGCAAAGCGTGCCACTGCAGACTCTTTTCCAAAGAAGAGAGCGCACAGGCAACAGCAGCCCGCACGTTTCTCGGTGAAAGGGAGAGCTCCCTGACTTCACCCAGCCCTCTGAGCAAAGGCAGGCAGAGGGAGAGAAGCTTCCCTTCCTTCCCCTTGCCCGCAGTGCAGTCCTCGTTTGCTCTCGCAAACGCAAGGCTTCTTCTGAGAAACTAGATCGCGGTGCAGCTCTCCTTCCACAGGAGCAACGACAGAGCTTTAGCTTCTAGGAAGAGACTGGGAAAGCAGCCGGGGAGAGAAGGCCTTTTCCTAGTCTCTTTTCTTTCGGCCTGAATTCGGTGCATTGGCACTGGCCAAAGCAAGGTTTCCCAGCCCCACGGACGACGCGGCAGCTCTCTCCCGGCAGAGCAAGTCCCAGGCAGCGTTGCCCTGCCGAGATAGAGTGGATACGCTGAGGCCCAGGGAAAACACACTGCCCAGAGAAATCCTAGCAAAGCCGTGGGCTTCTCCACAGGAACCCATGTCCGTTTCAGTTCTTTGCCGAGAACGGAGCTCGGAGGCAACATCAGATTGTGTGTATCTCAGGGAGAGAAAGAAGGCTGGGACTTCCCCCGTTCCTCTGACGAAAGCCGTTACAGGGAGAAAAGCGTCCTTTGCTTTCGCTTTCCCGCAGGGAGCTCGGCGAAACGGCCCTTCGCGAAGGGCCGTTTTCCCCCGGAGAACTGCCTGGCGGCAGCCCCGTTCTCCAAGCACAACGCGTATGCAGTGTTAGCGTTCAGCTATCGTGAAGGCTCGCTTTGGCCCAGGGAGAGCAAAGCGCCTGGGGAAGAAATCTCAGCAGACCCCGCTGCCTTTCCACGGTGCAAAGCGTGCCACTGCAGACTCTTTTCCAAAGAAGAGAGCGCACAGGCAACAGCAGCCCGCACGTTTCTCGGTGAAAGGGAGAGCTCCCTGACTTCACCCAGCCCTCTGAGCAAAGGCAGGCAGAGGGAGAGAAGCTTCCCTTCCTTCCCCTTGCCCGCAGTGCAGTCCTCGTTTGCTCTCGCAAACGCAAGGCTTCTTCTGAGAAACTAGATCGCGGTGCAGCTCTCCTTCCACAGGAGCAACGACAGAGCTTTAGCTTCTAGGAAGAGACTGGGAAAGCAGCCGGGGAGAGAAGGCCTTTTCCTAGTCTCTTTTCTTTCGGCCTGAATTCGGTGCATTGGCACTGGCCAAAGCAAGGTTTCCCAGCCCCACGGACGACGCGGCAGCTCTCTCCCGGCAGAGCAAGTCCCAGGCAGCGTTGCCCTGCCGAGATAGTGTGGATACGCTGAGGCCCAGGGAAAACACACTGCCCAGAGAAATCCTAGCAAAGCCGTGGGCTTCCCCACAGGAACCCATGTCCGTTTCAGTTCTTTGCCGAGAACGGAGCTCGGAGGCAACATCAGATTGTGTGTATCTCAGGGAGAGAAAGAAGGCTGGGACTTCCCCCGTTCCTCTGACGAAAGCCGTTACAGGGAGAAAAGCGTCCTTTGCTTTCGCTTTCCCGCAGGGAGCTCGGCGAAACGGCCCTTCGCGAAGGGCCGTTTTCCCCCGGAGAACTGCCTGGCGGCAGCCCCGTTCTCCAAGCACAACGCGTATGCAGTGTTAGCGTTCAGCTATCGTGAAGGCTCGCTTTGGCCCAGGGAGAGCAAAGCGCCTGGGGAAGAAATCTCAGCAGACCCCGCTGCCTTTCCACGGTGCAAAGCGTGCCACTGCAGACTCTTTTCCAAAGAAGAGAGCGCACAGGCAACAGCAGCCCGCACGTTTCTCGGTGAAAGGGAGAGCTCCCTGACTTCACCCAGCCCTCTGAGCAAAGGCAGGCAGAGGGAGAGAAGCTTCCCTTCCTTCCCCTTGCCCGCAGTGCAGTCCTCGTTTGCTCTCGCAAACGCAAGGCTTCTTCTGAGAAACTAGATCGCGGTGCAGCTCTCCTTCCAGAGGAGCAACGACAGAGCTTTAGCTTCTAGGAAGAGACTGGGAAAGCAGCCGGGGAGAGAGGGCCTTTTCCTAGTCTCTTTTCTTTCGGCCTGAATTCGGTGCATTGGCACTGGCCAAAGCAAGGTTTCCCAGCCCCACGGACGACGCGGCAGCTCTCTCCCGGCAGAGCAAGTCCCAGGCAGCGTTGCCCTGCCGAGATAGTGTGGATACGCTGAGGCCCAGGGAAAACACACTGCCCAGAGAAATCCTAGCAAAGCCGTGGGCTTCCCCACAGGAACCCATGTCCGTTTCAGTTCTTTGCCGAGAACGGAGCTCGGAGGCAACATCAGATTGTGTGTATCTCAGGGAGAGAAAGAAGGCTGGGACTTCCCCCGTTCCTCTGACGAAAGCCGTTACAGGGAGAAAAGCGTCCTTTGCTTTCGCTTTCCCGCAGGGAGCTCGGCGAAACGGCCCTTCGCGAAGGGCCGTTTTCCCCCGGAGAACTGCCTGGCGGCAGCCCCGTTCTCCAAGCACAACGCGTATGCAGTGTTAGCGTTCAGCTATCGTGAAGGCTCGCTTTGGCCCAGGGAGAGCAAAGCGCCTGGGGAAGAAATCTCAGCAGACCCCGCTGCCTTTCCACGGTGCAAAGCGTGCCACTGCAGACTCTTTTCCAAAGAAGAGAGCGCACAGGCAACAGCAGCCCGCACGTTTCTCGGTGAAAGGGAGAGCTCCCTGACTTCACCCAGCCCTCTGAGCAAAGGCGGGCAGAGGGAGAGAAGCTTCCCTTCCTTCCCCTTGCCCGCAGTCCGGTCCTCGTTTGCTCTCGCAAACGCAAGGCTTCTTCTGAAAAACTACATCGCGGTGCAGCTCTCCTTCCAGAGGAGCAACGACAGAGCTTTAGCTTCTAGGAAGAGACTGGGAAAGCAGCCGGGGAGAGAAGGCCTTTTCCTAGTCTCTTTTCTTTCGGCCTGAATTCGGTCCATTGGCACTGGCCACAGCAAGGTTTCCCAGCCCAAACGACAACGCAGCGGCTCTCTCCTGGCAGAGGAAGTCGCAGGCAGTGTTGCCCTGACGAGATAGTGTGGGTCCACTGAGGCCCAGGGAAAACACACTGCCCAGAGAAATCCTAGCAAAGCCGTGGGCTTCCCCACAGGAACGTATGTCCGTTTCTGTTCTTTGCCGAGAACGGAGCTCGGAGGGAACATCAGATTGTGTGTATCTCAGGGAGAGAAAGAACGCTGTGACTTCCCCCGTTCCTCTGACTAAAGCAGTTACAATGAGAAAACCGCCCTCTGCTTTCGCTTTCCCGCAGGGAGCTCGGCGAAACGGCCCTTCGCGAAGGGCCGTTTTCCCCCGGAGAACTGCCTGGCGGCAGCCCCGTTCTACAACGGGAACGTGTATGCCGTGTTAGCATTAAGCTATCGTGAAGGCTCACTTTGGCCCAGGGAGAGCAAAGCGCCTGGGAAAGAAACCTCAGCAGACCCCGCTGCCTTTCCACGGTGCAAAGCGTGCCACTGCAGACTCTTCCAAAGAAGAGAGCGCACAGGCAACAGCAGCCCGCACGTTTCTCGGTGAAAGGGAGAACTCCCTGACTTCACCCAGTCCTCTGAGCAAAGGCGGCAGAGGGAGAGAAGCTTCCCTTCCTTCCCCTTGCCCGCAGTTGGGTCCTCGTTTGCTCTCGCAAACGCAAGGCTTCTTCTGAAAAACTACATCGCGGTGCAGCTCTCCTTCCAGAGGAGCAACGACAGAGCTTTAGCTTCTAGGAAGAGACTGGGAAAGCAGCCGGGGAGAGAAGGCCTTTTCCTAGTCTCTTTTCTTTCGGCCTGAATTCGGTGCATTGGCACTGGCCAAAGCAAGGTTTCCCAGCCCAACGGACGACGCGGCAGCTCTCTCCTGGCAGAGGAAGTCCCATGCAGCGTTGCCCTGACGAGATAGTGTGGGTACGCTGAGGCCCAAGGAAAACACACTGCCCAGAGAAATCCCAGCAAAGCCGTGGGCTTCCCCACAGGAACCTATGTCCGTTTCAGTTCTTTGCCGAGAACGGAGCTCGGAGGGAACATCAGATTGTGTGTATCTCAGGGAGAGAAAGAACACTGTGACTTCCCCCGTTCCTCTGACGAAAGCAGTTACAGGGAGAAAAGCGTCCTTTGCTTTCGCTTTCCCGCAGGGAGCTCGGCGAAACGGCCCTTCGCGAAAGGCCGTTTTCCCCCGGAGAACTGCCTGGCGGCAGCCCCGCTCTCCAAGCACAACGCGTATGCAGTGTTAGCGTTCAGCTATCGTGAAGGCTGGCTTTGGCCCGGGGAGAGCAAAGCGCCTGGGAAAGAAATCTCGGCAGACCCCGCTGCCTTTCCACGGTACAAAGCGTGCCACTGCAGACTCTTTTCCAAAGAAGAGAGCGCACAGGCAACAGCAGCCCGCACGTTTCTCGGTGAAAGGGAGAACTCCCTGACTTCACCCAGCCCTCTGAGCAAAGGCAGGCAGAGGGAGAGAAGCTTCCCTTCCTTCCCCTTGCCCGCAGTGCAGTCCTCGTTGGCTCTCGCAAACGCAAGGCTTCTTCTGAAAAACTACATCGCGGCGCAGCTCTCCTGCCAGAGGAGCAACGACAGAGCTTTAGCTTCTAGGAAGAGACTGGGAAAGCAGCCGGGGAGAGAAGGCCTTTTCCCAGTCTCTTTTCTTTCGGCCTGAATTCGGTGCATTGGCACTGGCCAAAGCAAGGTTTCCCAGCCCCACGGACGACGCGGCAGCTCTCTCCTGGCAGAGCAAGTCCCATGCAGCGTTGCCCTGACGAGATAGTGTGGGTGCGCCGAGGCCCAGGGAAAACACACTGCCCAGAGAAATCCCAGCAAAGCCGTGGGCTTCCCCACAGGAACCTATGTCCGTTTCAGGTCTTTGCCGAGAACGGAGCTCGGAGGCAACGTCAGATTGTGTGTATCTCAGGGAGAGAAAGAAGGCTGTGACTTCCCCCGTTCCTCTGACGAAAGCAGTTAGAGGGAGAAAAACGTCCTTTGCTTTCGCTTTCCCGCAGGGAGCTGGGCGAAACGGCCCTTCGCGAAGGGCCGTTTTCCCGCGGAGAACTGCCTGGCGGCAGCCCCGCTCTCCAAGCACAACGCGTATGCAGTGTTAGCGTTCAGCTATCGTGAAGGCTGGCTTTGGCCCGGGGAGAGCAAAGCGCCTGGGAAAGAAATCTCGGCAGACCCCGCTGCCTTTCCACGGTACAAAGTGTGCCACTGCAGACTCTTTTCCAAAGAAGAGAGCGCACAGGCAACAGCAGCCCGCACGTTTCTCGGTGAAAGGGAGAGCTCCCTGACTTCACCCAGCCCTCTGAGCAAAGGCAGGCAGAGGGAGAGAAGCTTCCCTTCCTTCCCCTTGCCCGCAGTGCAGTCCTCGTTTGCTCTCGCAAACGCAAGGCTTCTTCTGAGAAACTAGATCGCGGTGCAGCTCTCCTTCCACAGGAGCAACGACAGAGCTTTAGCTTCTAGGAAGAGACTGGGAAAGCAGCCGGGGAGAGAAGGCCTTTTCCTAGTCTCTTTTCTTTCGGCCTGAATTCGGTGCATTGGCACTGGCCAAAGCAAGGTTTCCCAGCCCCACGGACGACGCGGCAGCTCTCTCCCGGCAGAGCAAGTCCCAGGCAGCGTTGCCCTGCCGAGATAGAGTGGATACGCTGAGGCCCAGGGAAAACACACTGCCCAGAGAAATCCTAGCAAAGCCGTGGGCTTCTCCACAGGAACCCATGTCCGTTTCAGTTCTTTGCCGAGAACGGAGCTCGGAGGCAACATCAGATTGTGTGTATCTCAGGGAGAGAAAGAAGGCTGGGACTTCCCCCGTTCCTCTGACGAAAGCCGTTACAGGGAGAAAAGCGTCCTTTGCTTTCGCTTTCCCGCAGGGAGCTCGGCGAAACGGCCCTTCGCGAAGGGCCGTTTTCCCCCGGAGAACTGCCTGGCGGCAGCCCCGTTCTCCAAGCACAACGCGTATGCAGTGTTAGCGTTCAGCTATCGTGAAGGCTCGCTTTGGCCCAGGGAGAGCAAAGCGCCTGGGGAAGAAATCTCAGCAGACCCCGCTGCCTTTCCACGGTGCAAAGCGTGCCACTGCAGACTCTTTTCCAAAGAAGAGAGCGCACAGGCAACAGCAGCCCGCACGTTTCTCGGTGAAAGGGAGAGCTCCCTGACTTCACCCAGCCCTCTGAGCAAAGGCAGGCAGAGGGAGAGAAGCTTCCCTTCCTTCCCCTTGCCCGCAGTGCAGTCCTCGTTTGCTCTCGCAAACGCAAGGCTTCTTCTGAGAAACTAGATCGCGGTGCAGCTCTCCTTCCACAGGAGCAACGACAGAGCTTTAGCTTCTAGGAAGAGACTGGGAAAGCAGCCGGGGAGAGAAGGCCTTTTCCTAGTCTCTTTTCTTTCGGCCTGAATTCGGTGCATTGGCACTGGCCAAAGCAAGGTTTCCCAGCCCCACGGACGACGCGGCAGCTCTCTCCTGGCAGAGCAAGTCCCAGGCAGCGTTGCCCTGCCGAGATAGTGTGGATACGCTGAGGCCCAGGGAAAACACACTGCCCAGAGAAATCCTAGCAAAGCCGTGGGCTTCCCCACAGGAACCCATGTCCGTTTCAGTTCTTTGCCGAGAACGGAGCTCGGAGGCAACATCAGATTGTGTGTATCTCAGGGAGAGAAAGAAGGCTGGGACTTCCCCCGTTCCTCTGACGAAAGCCGTTACAGGGAGAAAAGCGTCCTTTGCTTTCGCTTTCCCGCAGGGAGCTCGGCGAAACGGCCCTTCGCGAAGGGCCGTTTTCCCCCGGAGAACTGCCTGGCGGCAGCCCCGTTCTCCAAGCACAACGCGTATGCAGTGTTAGCGTTCAGCTATCGTGAAGGCTCGCTTTGGCCCAGGGAGAGCAAAGCGCCTGGGGAAGAAATCTCAGCAGACCCCGCTGCCTTTCCACGGTGCAAAGCGTGCCACTGCAGACTCTTTTCCAAAGAAGAGAGCGCACAGGCAACAGCAGCCCGCACGTTTCTCGGTGAAAGGGAGAGCTCCCTGACTTCACCCAGCCCTCTGAGCAAAGGCAGGCAGAGGGAGAGAAGCTTCCCTTCCTTCCCCTTGCCCGCAGTGCAGTCCTCGTTTGCTCTCGCAAACGCAAGGCTTCTTCTGAGAAACTAGATCGCGGTGCAGCTCTCCTTCCAGAGGAGGAACGACAGAGCTTTAGCTTCTAGGAAGAGACTGGGAAAGCAGCCGGGGAGAGAAGGCCTTTTCCTAGTCTCTTTTCTTTCGGCCTGAATTCGGTGCATTGGCACTGGCCAAAGCAAGGTTTCCCAGCCCCACGGACGACGCGGCAGCTCTCTCCTGGCAGAGCAAGTCCCAGGCAGCGTTGCCCTGCCGAGATAGTGTGGATACGCTGAGGCCCAGGGAAAACACACTGCCCAGAGAAATCCTAGCAAAGCCGTGGGCTTCCCCACAGGAACCCATGTCCGTTTCAGTTCTTTGCCGAGAACGGAGCTCGGAGGCAACATCAGATTGTGTGTATCTCAGGGAGAGAAAGAAGGCTGGGACTTCCCCCGTTCCTCTGACGAAAGCCGTTACAGGGAGAAAAGCGTCCTTTGCTTTCGCTTTCCCGCAGGGAGCTCGGCGAAATGGCCCTTCGCGAAGGGCCGTTTTCCCCCGGAGAACTGCCTGGCGGCAGCCCCGTTCTCCAAGCACAACGCGTATGCAGTGTTAGCGTTCAGCTATCGTGAAGGCTCGCTTTGGCCCAGGGAGAGCAAAGCGCCTGGGGAAGAAATCTCAGCAGACCCCGCTGCCTTTCCACGGTGCAAAGCGTGCCACTGCAGACTCTTTTCCAAAGAAGAGAGCGCACAGGCAACAGCAGCCCGCACGTTTCTCGGTGAAAGGGAGAACTCCCTGACTTCACCCAGCCCTCTGAGCAAAGGCAGGCAGAGGGAGAGAAGCTTCCCTTCCTTCCCCTTGCCCGCAGTGCAGTCCTCGTTTGCTCTCGCAAACGCAAGGCTTCTTCTGAGAAACTAGATCGCGGTGCAGCTCTCCTTCCACAGGAGCAACGACAGAGCTTTAGCTTCTAGGAAGAGACTGGGAAAGCAGCCGGGGAGAGAGGGCCTTTTCCTAGTCTCTTTTCTTTCGGCCTGATTTCGGTGCATTGGCACTGGCCAAAGCAAGGTTTCCCAGCCCCACGGACGACGCGGCAGCTCTCTCCCGGCAGAGCAAGTCCCAGGCAGCGTTGCCCTGCCGAGATAGTGTGGATACGCTGAGGCCCAGGGAAAACACACTGCCCAGAGAAATCCTAGCAAAGCCGTGGGCTTCCCCACAGGAACCCATGTCCGTTTCAGTTCTTTGCCGAGAACGGAGCTCGGAGGCAACATCAGATTGTGTGTATCTCAGGGAGAGAAAGAAGGCTGGGACTTCCCCCGTTCCTCTGACGAAAGCCGTTACAGGGAGAAAAGCGTCCTTTGCTTTCGCTTTCCCGCAGGGAGCTCGGCGAAACGGCCCTTCGCGAAGGGCCGTTTTCCCCCGGAGAACTGCCTGGCGGCAGCCCCGTTCTCCAAGCACAACGCGTATGCAGTGTTAGCGTTCAGCTATCGTGAAGGCTCGCTTTGGCCCAGGGAGAGCAAAGCGCCTGGGGAAGAAATCTCAGCAGACCCCGCTGCCTTTCCACGGTGCAAAGCGTGCCACTGCAGACTCTTTTCCAAAGAAGAGAGCGCACAGGCAACAGCAGCCCGCACGTTTCTCGGTGAAAGGGAGAGCTCCCTGACTTCACCCAGCCCTCTGAGCAAAGGCGGGCAGAGGGAGAGAAGCTTCCCTTCCTTCCCCTTGCCCGCAGTCCGGTCCTCGTTTGCTCTCGCAAACGCAAGGCTTCTTCTGAAAAACTACATCGCGGTGCAGCTCTCCTTCCAGAGGAGCAACGACAGAGCTTTAGCTTCTAGGAAGAGACTGGGAAAGCAGCCGGGGAGAGAAGGCCTTTTCCTAGTCTCTTTTCTTTCGGCCTGAATTCGGTCCATTGGCACTGGCCACAGCAAGGTTTCCCAGCCCAAACGACAACGCAGCGGCTCTCTCCTGGCAGAGGAAGTCGCAGGCAGTGTTGCCCTGACGAGATAGTGTGGGTCCACTGAGGCCCAGGGAAAACACACTGCCCAGAGAAATCCTAGCAAAGCCGTGGGCTTCCCCACAGGAACGTATGTCCGTTTCTGTTCTTTGCCGAGAACGGAGCTCGGAGGGAACATCAGATTGTGTGTATCTCAGGGAGAGAAAGAACGCTGTGACTTCCCCCGTTCCTCTGACTAAAGCAGTTACAATGAGAAAACCGCCCTCTGCTTTCGCTTTCCCGCAGGGAGCTCGGCGAAACGGCCCTTCGCGAAGGGCCGTTTTCCCCCGGAGAACTGCCTGGCGGCAGCCCCGTTCTACAACGGGAACGTGTATGCCGTGTTAGCATTAAGCTATCGTGAAGGCTCACTTTGGCCCAGGGAGAGCAAAGCGCCTGGGAAAGAAACCTCAGCAGACCCCGCTGCCTTTCCACGGTGCAAAGCGTGCCACTGCAGACTCTTCCAAAGAAGAGAGCGCACAGGCAACAGCAGCCCGCACGTTTCTCGGTGAAAGGGAGAACTCCCTGACTTCACCCAGTCCTCTGAGCAAAGGCGGCAGAGGGAGAGAAGCTTCCCTTCCTTCCCCTTGCCCGCAGTTGGGTCCTCGTTTGCTCTCGCAAACGCAAGGCTTCTTCTGAAAAACTACATCGCGGTGCAGCTCTCCTTCCAGAGGAGCAACGACAGAGCTTTAGCTTCTAGGAAGAGACTGGGAAAGCAGCCGGGGAGAGAAGGCCTTTTCCTAGTCTCTTTTCTTTCGGCCTGAATTCGGTGCATTGGCACTGGCCAAAGCAAGGTTTCCCAGCCCAACGGACGACGCGGCAGCTCTCTCCTGGCAGAGGAAGTCCCATGCAGCGTTGCCCTGACGAGATAGTGTGGGTACGCTGAGGCCCAAGGAAAACACACTGCCCAGAGAAATCCCAGCAAAGCCGTGGGCTTCCCCACAGGAACCTATGTCCGTTTCAGTTCTTTGCCGAGAACGGAGCTCGGAGGGAACATCAGATTGTGTGTATCTCAGGGAGAGAAAGAACACTGTGACTTCCCCCGTTCCTCTGACGAAAGCAGTTACAGGGAGAAAAGCGTCCTTTGCTTTCGCTTTCCCGCAGGGAGCTCGGCGAAACGGCCCTTCGCGAAAGGCCGTTTTCCCCCGGAGAACTGCCTGGCGGCAGCCCCGCTCTCCAAGCACAACGCGTATGCAGTGTTAGCGTTCAGCTATCGTGAAGGCTGGCTTTGGCCCGGGGAGAGCAAAGCGCCTGGGAAAGAAATCTCGGCAGACCCCGCTGCCTTTCCACGGTACAAAGCGTGCCACTGCAGACTCTTTTCCAAAGAAGAGAGCGCACAGGCAACAGCAGCCCGCACGTTTCTCGGTGAAAGGGAGAACTCCCTGACTTCACCCAGCCCTCTGAGCAAAGGCAGGCAGAGGGAGAGAAGCTTCCCTTCCTTCCCCTTGCCCGCAGTGCAGTCCTCGTTGGCTCTCGCAAACGCAAGGCTTCTTCTGAAAAACTACATCGCGGCGCAGCTCTCCTGCCAGAGGAGCAACGACAGAGCTTTAGCTTCTAGGAAGAGACTGGGAAAGCAGCCGGGGAGAGAAGGCCTTTTCCCAGTCTCTTTTCTTTCGGCCTGAATTCGGTGCATTGGCACTGGCCAAAGCAAGGTTTCCCAGCCCCACGGACGACGCGGCAGCTCTCTCCTGGCAGAGCAAGTCCCATGCAGCGTTGCCCTGACGAGATAGTGTGGGTGCGCCGAGGCCCAGGGAAAACACACTGCCCAGAGAAATCCCAGCAAAGCCGTGGGCTTCCCCACAGGAACCTATGTCCGTTTCAGGTCTTTGCCGAGAACGGAGCTCGGAGGCAACGTCAGATTGTGTGTATCTCAGGGAGAGAAAGAAGGCTGTGACTTCCCCCGTTCCTCTGACGAAAGCAGTTAGAGGGAGAAAAACGTCCTTTGCTTTCGCTTTCCCGCAGGGAGCTGGGCGAAACGGCCCTTCGCGAAGGGCCGTTTTCCCGCGGAGAACTGCCTGGCGGCAGCCCCGCTCTCCAAGCACAACGCGTATGCAGTGTTAGCGTTCAGCTATCGTGAAGGCTGGCTTTGGCCCGGGGAGAGCAAAGCGCCTGGGAAAGAAATCTCGGCAGACCCCGCTGCCTTTCCACGGTACAAAGTGTGCCACTGCAGACTCTTTTCCAAAGAAGAGAGCGCACAGGCAACAGCAGCCCGCACGTTTCTCGGTGAAAGGGAGAACTCCCTGACTTCACCCAGCCCTCTGAGCAAAGGCAGGCAGAGGGAGAGAAGCTTCCCTTCCTTCCCCTTGCCCGCAGTGCAGTCCTCGTTTGCTCTCGCAAACGCAAGGCTTCTTCTGAGAAACTAGATCGCGGTGCAGCTCTCCTTCCACAGGAGCAACGACAGAGCTTTAGCTTCTAGGAAGAGACTGGGAAAGCAGCCGGGGAGAGAAGGCCTTTTCCTAGTCTCTTTTCTTTCGGCCTGAATTCGGTGCATTGGCACTGGCCAAAGCAAGGTTTCCCAGCCCCACGGACGACGCGGCAGCTCTCTCCCGGCAGAGGAAGTCCCAGGCAGCGTTGCCCTGCCGAGATAGTGTGGATACGCTGAGGCCCAGGGAAAACACACTGCCCAGAGAAATCCTAGCAAAGCCGTGGGCTTCTCCACAGGAACCCATGTCCGTTTCAGTTCTTTGCCGAGAACGGAGCTCGGAGGCAACATCAGATTGTGTGTATCTCAGGGAGAGAAAGAAGGCTGGAACTTCCCCCGTTCCTCTGACGAAAGCCGTTACAGGGAGAAAAGCGTCCTTTGCTTTCGCTTTCCCGCAGGGAGCTCGGCGAAACGGCCCTTCGCGAAGGGCCGTTTTCCCCCGGAGAACTGCCTGGCGGCAGCCCCGTTCTCCAAGCACAACGCGTATGCAGTGTTAGCGTTCAGCTATCGTGAAGGCTCGCTTTGGCCCAGGGAGAGCAAAGCGCCTGGGGAAGAAATCTCAGCAGACCCCGCTGCCTTTCCACGGTGCAAAGCGTGCCACTGCAGACTCTTTTCCAAAGAAGAGAGCGCACAGGCAACAGCAGCCCGCACGTTTCTCGGTGAAAGGGAGAGCTCCCTGACTTCACCCAGCCCTCTGAGCAAAGGCAGGCAGAGGGAGAGAAGCTTCCCTTCCTTCCCCTTGCCCGCAGTGCAGTCCTCGTTTGCTCTCGCAAACGCAAGGCTTCTTCTGAGAAACTAGATCGCGGTGCAGCTCTCCTTCCACAGGAGCAACGACAGAGCTTTAGCTTCTAGGAAGAGACTGGGAAAGCAGCCGGGGAGAGAAGGCCTTTTCCTAGTCTCTTTTCTTTCGGCCTGAATTCGGTGCATTGGCACTGGCCAAAGCAAGGTTTCCCAGCCCCACGGACGACGCGGCAGCTCTCTCCCGGCAGAGCAAGTCCCAGGCAGCGTTGCCCTGCCGAGATAGAGTGGATACGCTGAGGCCCAGGGAAAACACACTGCCCAGAGAAATCCTAGCAAAGCCGTGGGCTTCTCCACAGGAACCCATGTCCGTTTCAGTTCTTTGCCGAGAACGGAGCTCGGAGGCAACATCAGATTGTGTGTATCTCAGGGAGAGAAAGAAGGCTGGGACTTCCCCCGTTCCTCTGACGAAAGCCGTTACAGGGAGAAAAGCGTCCTTTGCTTTCGCTTTCCCGCAGGGAGCTCGGCGAAACGGCCCTTCGCGAAGGGCCGTTTTCCCCCGGAGAACTGCCTGGCGGCAGCCCCGTTCTCCAAGCACAACGCGTATGCAGTGTTAGCGTTCAGCTATCGTGAAGGCTCGCTTTGGCCCAGGGAGAGCAAAGCGCCTGGGGAAGAAATCTCAGCAGACCCCGCTGCCTTTCCACGGTGCAAAGCGTGCCACTGCAGACTCTTTTCCAAAGAAGAGAGCGCACAGGCAACAGCAGCCCGCACGTTTCTCGGTGAAAGGGAGAGCTCCCTGACTTCACCCAGCCCTCTGAGCAAAGGCAGGCAGAGGGAGAGAAGCTTCCCTTCCTTCCCCTTGCCCGCAGTGCAGTCCTCGTTTGCTCTCGCAAACGCAAGGCTTCTTCTGAGAAACTAGATCGCGGTGCAGCTCTCCTTCCACAGGAGCAACGACAGAGCTTTAGCTTCTAGGAAGAGACTGGGAAAGCAGCCGGGGAGAGAAGGCCTTTTCCTAGTCTCTTTTCTTTCGGCCTGAATTCGGTGCATTGGCACTGGCCAAAGCAAGGTTTCCCAGCCCCACGGACGACGCGGCAGCTCTCTCCCGGCAGAGCAAGTCCCAGGCAGCGTTGCCCTGCCGAGATAGTGTGGATACGCTGAGGCCCAGGGAAAACACACTGCCCAGAGAAATCCTAGCAAAGCCGTGGGCTTCCCCACAGGAACCCATGTCCGTTTCAGTTCTTTGCCGAGAACGGAGCTCGGAGGCAACATCAGATTGTGTGTATCTCAGGGAGAGAAAGAAGGCTGGGACTTCCCCCGTTCCTCTGACGAAAGCCGTTACAGGGAGAAAAGCGTCCTTTGCTTTCGCTTTCCCGCAGGGAGCTCGGCGAAACGGCCCTTCGCGAAGGGCCGTTTTCCCCCGGAGAACTGCCTGGCGGCAGCCCCGTTCTCCAAGCACAACGCGTATGCAGTGTTAGCGTTCAGCTATCGTGAAGGCTCGCTTTGGCCCAGGGAGAGCAAAGCGCCTGGGGAAGAAATCTCAGCAGACCCCGCTGCCTTTCCACGGTGCAAAGCGTGCCACTGCAGACTCTTTTCCAAAGAAGAGAGCGCACAGGCAACAGCAGCCCGCACGTTTCTCGGTGAAAGGGAGAGCTCCCTGACTTCACCCAGCCCTCTGAGCAAAGGCGGGCAGAGGGAGAGAAGCTTCCCTTCCTTCCCCTTGCCCGCAGTCCGGTCCTCGTTTGCTCTCGCAAACGCAAGGCTTCTTCTGAAAAACTACATCGCGGTGCAGCTCTCCTTCCAGAGGAGCAACGACAGAGCTTTAGCTTCTAGGAAGAGACTGGGAAAGCAGCCGGGGAGAGAAGGCCTTTTCCTAGTCTCTTTTCTTTCGGCCTGAATTCGGTCCATTGGCACTGGCCACAGCAAGGTTTCCCAGCCCAAACGACAACGCAGCGGCTCTCTCCTGGCAGAGGAAGTCACAGGCAGTGTTGCCCTGACGAGATAGTGTGGGTCCACTGAGGCCCAGGGAAAACACACTGCCCAGAGAAATCCTAGCAAAGCCGTGGGCTTCCCCACAGGAACGTATGTCCGTTTCTGTTCTTTGCCGAGAACGGAGCTCGGAGGGAACATCAGATTGTGTGTATCTCAGGGAGAGAAAGAACGCTGTGACTTCCCCCGTTCCTCTGACTAAAGCAGTTACAATGAGAAAACCGCCCTCTGCTTTCGCTTTCCCGCAGGGAGCTCGGCGAAACGGCCCTTCGCGAAGGGCCGTTTTCCCCCGGAGAACTGCCTGGCGGCAGCCCCGTTCTACAACGGGAACGTGTATGCCGTGTTAGCATTAAGCTATCGTGAAGGCTCACTTTGGCCCAGGGAGAGCAAAGCGCCTGGGAAAGAAACCTCAGCAGACCCCGCTGCCTTTCCACGGTGCAAAGCGTGCCACTGCAGACTCTTCCAAAGAAGAGAGCGCACAGGCAACAGCAGCCCGCACGTTTCTCGGTGAAAGGGAGAACTCCCTGACTTCACCCAGTCCTCTGAGCAAAGGCGGCAGAGGGAGAGAAGCTTCCCTTCCTTCCCCTTGCCCGCAGTTGGGTCCTCGTTTGCTCTCGCAAACGCAAGGCTTCTTCTGAAAAACTACATCGCGGTGCAGCTCTCCTTCCAGAGGAGCAACGACAGAGCTTTAGCTTCTAGGAAGAGACTGGGAAAGCAGCCGGGGAGAGAAGGCCTTTTCCTAGTCTCTTTTCTTTCGGCCTGAATTCGGTGCATTGGCACTGGCCAAAGCAAGGTTTCCCAGCCCAACGGACGACGCGGCAGCTCTCTCCTGGCAGAGGAAGTCCCATGCAGCGTTGCCCTGACGAGATAGTGTGGGTACGCTGAGGCCCAAGGAAAACACACTGCCCAGAGAAATCCCAGCAAAGCCGTGGGCTTCCCCACAGGAACCTATGTCCGTTTCAGTTCTTTGCCGAGAACGGAGCTCGGAGGGAACATCAGATTGTGTGTATCTCAGGGAGAGAAAGAACACTGTGACTTCCCCCGTTCCTCTGACGAAAGCAGTTACAGGGAGAAAAGCGTCCTTTGCTTTCGCTTTCCCGCAGGGAGCTCGGCGAAACGGCCCTTCGCGAAAGGCCGTTTTCCCCCGGAGAACTGCCTGGCGGCAGCCCCGCTCTCCAAGCACAACGCGTATGCAGTGTTAGCGTTCAGCTATCGTGAAGGCTGGCTTTGGCCCGGGGAGAGCAAAGCGCCTGGGAAAGAAATCTCGGCAGACCCCGCTGCCTTTCCACGGTACAAAGCGTGCCACTGCAGACTCTTTTCCAAAGAAGAGAGCGCACAGGCAACAGCAGCCCGCACGTTTCTCGGTGAAAGGGAGAACTCCCTGACTTCACCCAGCCCTCTGAGCAAAGGCAGGCAGAGGGAGAGAAGCTTCCCTTCCTTCCCCTTGCCCGCAGTGCAGTCCTCGTTGGCTCTCGCAAACGCAAGGCTTCTTCTGAAAAACTACATCGCGGCGCAGCTCTCCTGCCAGAGGAGCAACGACAGAGCTTTAGCTTCTAGGAAGAGACTGGGAAAGCAGCCGGGGAGAGAAGGCCTTTTCCCAGTCTCTTTTCTTTCGGCCTGAATTCGGTGCATTGGCACTGGCCAAAGCAAGGTTTCCCAGCCCCACGGACGACGCGGCAGCTCTCTCCTGGCAGAGCAAGTCCCATGCAGCGTTGCCCTGACGAGATAGTGTGGGTGCGCCGAGGCCCAGGGAAAACACACTGCCCAGAGAAATCCCAGCAAAGCCGTGGGCTTCCCCACAGGAACCTATGTCCGTTTCAGGTCTTTGCCGAGAACGGAGCTCGGAGGCAACGTCAGATTGTGTGTATCTCAGGGAGAGAAAGAAGGCTGTGACTTCCCCCGTTCCTCTGACGAAAGCAGTTAGAGGGAGAAAAACGTCCTTTGCTTTCGCTTTCCCGCAGGGAGCTGGGCGAAACGGCCCTTCGCGAAGGGCCGTTTTCCCGCGGAGAACTGCCTGGCGGCAGCCCCGCTCTCCAAGCACAACGCGTATGCAGTGTTAGCGTTCAGCTATCGTGAAGGCTGGCTTTGGCCCGGGGAGAGCAAAGCGCCTGGGAAAGAAATCTCGGCAGACCCCGCTGCCTTTCCACGGTACAAAGTGTGCCACTGCAGACTCTTTTCCAAAGAAGAGAGCGCACAGGCAACAGCAGCCCGCACGTTTCTCGGTGAAAGGGAGAACTCCCTGACTTCACCCAGCCCTCTGAGCAAAGGCAGGCAGAGGGAGAGAAGCTTCCCTTCCTTCCCCTTGCCCGCAGTGCAGTCCTCGTTTGCTCTCGCAAACGCAAGGCTTCTTCTGAGAAACTAGATCGCGGTGCAGCTCTCCTTCCACAGGAGCAACGACAGAGCTTTAGCTTCTAGGAAGAGACTGGGAAAGCAGCCGGGGAGAGAAGGCCTTTTCCTAGTCTCTTTTCTTTCGGCCTGAATTCGGTGCATTGGCACTGGCCAAAGCAAGGTTTCCCAGCCCCACGGACGACGCGGCAGCTCTCTCCCGGCAGAGGAAGTCCCAGGCAGCGTTGCCCTGCCGAGATAGTGTGGATACGCTGAGGCCCAGGGAAAACACACTGCCCAGAGAAATCCTAGCAAAGCCGTGGGCTTCTCCACAGGAACCCATGTCCGTTTCAGTTCTTTGCCGAGAACGGAGCTCGGAGGCAACATCAGATTGTGTGTATCTCAGGGAGAGAAAGAAGGCTGGAACTTCCCCCGTTCCTCTGACGAAAGCCGTTACAGGGAGAAAAGCGTCCTTTGCTTTCGCTTTCCCGCAGGGAGCTCGGCGAAACGGCCCTTCGCGAAGGGCCGTTTTCCCCCGGAGAACTGCCTGGCGGCAGCCCCGTTCTCCAAGCACAACGCGTATGCAGTGTTAGCGTTCAGCTATCGTGAAGGCTCGCTTTGGCCCAGGGAGAGCAAAGCGCCTGGGGAAGAAATCTCAGCAGACCCCGCTGCCTTTCCACAGTGCAAAGCGTGCCACTGCAGACTCTTTTCCAAAGAAGAGAGCGCACAGGCAACAGCAGCCCGCACGTTTCTCGGTGAAAGGGAGAACTCCCTGACTTCACCCAGCCCTCTGAGCAAAGGCAGGCAGAGGGAGAGAAGCTTCCCTTCCTTCCCCTTGCCCGCAGTGCAGTCCTCGTTTGCTCTCGCAAACGCAAGGCTTCTTCTGAGAAACTAGATCGCGGTGCAGCTCTCCTTCCACAGGAGCAACGACAGAGCTTTAGCTTCTAGGAAGAGACTGGGAAAGCAGCCGGGGAGAGAAGGCCTTTTCCTAGTCTCTTTTCTTTCGGCCTGAATTCGGTGCATTGGCACTGGCCAAAGCAAGGTTTCCCAGCCCCACGGACGACGCGGCAGCTCTCTCCCGGCAGAGCAAGTCCCAGGCAGCGTTGCCCTGCCGAGATAGTGTGGATACGCTGAGGCCCAGGGAAAACACACTGCCCAGAGAAATCCTAGCAAAGCCGTGGGCTTCCCCACAGGAACCCATGTCCGTTTCAGTTCTTTGCCGAGAACGGAGCTCGGAGGCAACATCAGATTGTGTGTATCTCAGGGAGAGAAAGAAGGCTGGGACTTCCCCCGTTCCTCTGACGAAAGCCGTTACAGGGAGAAAAGCGTCCTTTGCTTTCGCTTTCCCGCAGGGAGCTCGGCGAAACGGCCCTTCGCGAAGGGCCGTTTTCCCCCGGAGAACTGCCTGGCGGCAGCCCCGTTCTCCAAGCACAACGCGTATGCAGTGTTAGCGTTCAGCTATCGTGAAGGCTCGCTTTGGCCCAGGGAGAGCAAAGCGCCTGGGGAAGAAATCTCAGCAGACCCCGCTGCCTTTCCACGGTGCAAAGCGTGCCACTGCAGACTCTTTTCCAAAGAAGAGAGCGCACAGGCAACAGCAGCCCGCACGTTTCTCGGTGAAAGGGAGAGCTCCCTGACTTCACCCAGCCCTCTGAGCAAAGGCAGGCAGAGGGAGAGAAGCTTCCCTTCCTTCCCCTTGCCCGCAGTGCAGTCCTCGTTTGCTCTCGCAAACGCAAGGCTTCTTCTGAGAAACTAGATCGCGGTGCAGCTCTCCTTCCACAGGAGCAACGACAGAGCTTTAGCTTCTAGGAAGAGACTGGGAAAGCAGCCGGGGAGAGAAGGCCTTTTCCTAGTCTCTTTTCTTTCGGCCTGAATTCGGTGCATTGGCACTGGCCAAAGCAAGGTTTCCCAGCCCCACGGACGACGCGGCAGCTCTCTCCCGGCAGAGCAAGTCCCAGGCAGCGTTGCCCTGCCGAGATAGAGTGGATACGCTGAGGCCCAGGGAAAACACACTGCCCAGAGAAATCCTAGCAAAGCCGTGGGCTTCTCCACAGGAACCCATGTCCGTTTCAGTTCTTTGCCGAGAACGGAGCTCGGAGGCAACATCAGATTGTGTGTATCTCAGGGAGAGAAAGAAGGCTGGGACTTCCCCCGTTCCTCTGACGAAAGCCGTTACAGGGAGAAAAGCGTCCTTTGCTTTCGCTTTCCCGCAGGGAGCTCGGCGAAACGGCCCTTCGCGAAGGGCCGTTTTCCCCCGGAGAACTGCCTGGCGGCAGCCCCGTTCTCCAAGCACAACGCGTATGCAGTGTTAGCGTTCAGCTATCGTGAAGGCTCGCTTTGGCCCAGGGAGAGCAAAGCGCCTGGGGAAGAAATCTCAGCAGACCCCGCTGCCTTTCCACGGTGCAAAGCGTGCCACTGCAGACTCTTTTCCAAAGAAGAGAGCGCACAGGCAACAGCAGCCCGCACGTTTCTCGGTGAAAGGGAGAGCTCCCTGACTTCACCCAGCCCTCTGAGCAAAGGCAGGCAGAGGGAGAGAAGCTTCCCTTCCTTCCCCTTGCCCGCAGTGCAGTCCTCGTTTGCTCTCGCAAACGCAAGGCTTCTTCTGAGAAACTAGATCGCGGTGCAGCTCTCCTTCCACAGGAGCAACGACAGAGCTTTAGCTTCTAGGAAGAGACTGGGAAAGCAGCCGGGGAGAGAAGGCCTTTTCCTAGTCTCTTTTCTTTCGGCCTGAATTCGGTGCATTGGCACTGGCCAAAGCAAGGTTTCCCAGCCCCACGGACGACGCGGCAGCTCTCTCCTGGCAGAGCAAGTCCCAGGCAGCGTTGCCCTGCCGAGATAGTGTGGATACGCTGAGGCCCAGGGAAAACACACTGCCCAGAGAAATCCTAGCAAAGCCGTGGGCTTCCCCACAGGAACCCATGTCCGTTTCAGTTCTTTGCCGAGAACGGAGCTCGGAGGCAACATCAGATTGTGTGTATCTCAGGGAGAGAAAGAAGGCTGGGACTTCCCCCGTTCCTCTGACGAAAGCCGTTACAGGGAGAAAAGCGTCCTTTGCTTTCGCTTTCCCGCAGGGAGCTCGGCGAAACGGCCCTTCGCGAAGGGCCGTTTTCCCCCGGAGAACTGCCTGGCGGCAGCCCCGTTCTCCAAGCACAACGCGTATGCAGTGTTAGCGTTCAGCTATCGTGAAGGCTCGCTTTGGCCCAGGGAGAGCAAAGCGCCTGGGGAAGAAATCTCAGCAGACCCCGCTGCCTTTCCACGGTGCAAAGCGTGCCACTGCAGACTCTTTTCCAAAGAAGAGAGCGCACAGGCAACAGCAGCCCGCACGTTTCTCGGTGAAAGGGAGAGCTCCCTGACTTCACCCAGCCCTCTGAGCAAAGGCAGGCAGAGGGAGAGAAGCTTCCCTTCCTTCCCCTTGCCCGCAGTGCAGTCCTCGTTTGCTCTCGCAAACGCAAGGCTTCTTCTGAGAAACTAGATCGCGGTGCAGCTCTCCTTCCAGAGGAGGAACGACAGAGCTTTAGCTTCTAGGAAGAGACTGGGAAAGCAGCCGGGGAGAGAAGGCCTTTTCCTAGTCTCTTTTCTTTCGGCCTGAATTCGGTGCATTGGCACTGGCCAAAGCAAGGTTTCCCAGCCCCACGGACGACGCGGCAGCTCTCTCCTGGCAGAGCAAGTCCCAGGCAGCGTTGCCCTGCCGAGATAGTGTGGATACGCTGAGGCCCAGGGAAAACACACTGCCCAGAGAAATCCTAGCAAAGCCGTGGGCTTCCCCACAGGAACCCATGTCCGTTTCAGTTCTTTGCCGAGAACGGAGCTCGGAGGCAACATCAGATTGTGTGTATCTCAGGGAGAGAAAGAAGGCTGGGACTTCCCCCGTTCCTCTGACGAAAGCCGTTACAGGGAGAAAAGCGTCCTTTGCTTTCGCTTTCCCGCAGGGAGCTCGGCGAAATGGCCCTTCGCGAAGGGCCGTTTTCCCCCGGAGAACTGCCTGGCGGCAGCCCCGTTCTCCAACCACAACGCGTATGCAGTGTTAGCGTTCAGCTATCGTGAAGGCTCGCTTTGGCCCAGGGAGAGCAAAGCGCCTGGGGAAGAAATCTCAGCAGACCCCGCTGCCTTTCCACGGTGCAAAGCGTGCCACTGCAGACTCTTTTCCAAAGAAGAGAGCGCACAGGCAACAGCAGCCCGCACGTTTCTCGGTGAAAGGGAGAACTCCCTGACTTCACCCAGCCCTCTGAGCAAAGGCAGGCAGAGGGAGAGAAGCTTCCCTTCCTTCCCCTTGCCCGCAGTGCAGTCCTCGTTTGCTCTCGCAAACGCAAGGCTTCTTCTGAGAAACTAGATCGCGGTGCAGCTCTCCTTCCACAGGAGCAACGACAGAGCTTTAGCTTCTAGGAAGAGACTGGGAAAGCAGCCGGGGAGAGAGGGCCTTTTCCTAGTCTCTTTTCTTTCGGCCTGATTTCGGTGCATTGGCACTGGCCAAAGCAAGGTTTCCCAGCCCCACGGACGACGCGGCAGCTCTCTCCCGGCAGAGCAAGTCCCAGGCAGCGTTGCCCTGCCGAGATAGTGTGGATACGCTGAGGCCCAGGGAAAACACACTGCCCAGAGAAATCCTAGCAAAGCCGTGGGCTTCCCCACAGGAACCCATGTCCGTTTCAGTTCTTTGCCGAGAACGGAGCTCGGAGGCAACATCAGATTGTGTGTATCTCAGGGAGAGAAAGAAGGCTGGGACTTCCCCCGTTCCTCTGACGAAAGCCGTTACAGGGAGAAAAGCGTCCTTTGCTTTCGCTTTCCCGCAGGGAGCTCGGCGAAACGGCCCTTCGCGAAGGGCCGTTTTCCCCCGGAGAACTGCCTGGCGGCAGCCCCGTTCTCCAAGCACAACGCGTATGCAGTGTTAGCGTTCAGCTATCGTGAAGGCTCGCTTTGGCCCAGGGAGAGCAAAGCGCCTGGGGAAGAAATCTCAGCAGACCCCGCTGCCTTTCCACGGTGCAAAGCGTGCCACTGCAGACTCTTTTCCAAAGAAGAGAGCGCACAGGCAACAGCAGCCCGCACGTTTCTCGGTGAAAGGGAGAGCTCCCTGACTTCACCCAGCCCTCTGAGCAAAGGCAGGCAGAGGGAGAGAAGCTTCCCTTCCTTCCCCTTGCCCGCAGTGCAGTCCTCGTTTGCTCTCGCAAACGCAAGGCTTCTTCTGAGAAACTAGATCGCGGTGCAGCTCTCCTTCCAGAGGAGCAACGACAGAGCTTTAGCTTCTAGGAAGAGACTGGGAAAGCAGCCGGGGAGAGAGGGCCTTTTCCTAGTCTCTTTTCTTTCGGCCTGAATTCGGTGCATTGGCACTGGCCAAAGCAAGGTTTCCCAGCCCCACGGACGACGCGGCAGCTCTCTCCCGGCAGAGCAAGTCCCAGGCAGCGTTGCCCTGCCGAGATAGTGTGGATACGCTGAGGCCCAGGGAAAACACACTGCCCAGAGAAATCCTAGCAAAGCCGTGGGCTTCCCCACAGGAACCCATGTCCGTTTCAGTTCTTTGCCGAGAACGGAGCTCGGAGGCAACATCAGATTGTGTGTATCTCAGGGAGAGAAAGAAGGCTGGGACTTCCCCCGTTCCTCTGACGAAAGCCGTTACAGGGAGAAAAGCGTCCTTTGCTTTCGCTTTCCCGCAGGGAGCTCGGCGAAACGGCCCTTCGCGAAGGGCCGTTTTCCCCCGGAGAACTGCCTGGCGGCAGCCCCGTTCTCCAAGCACAACGCGTATGCAGTGTTAGCGTTCAGCTATCGTGAAGGCTCGCTTTGGCCCAGGGAGAGCAAAGCGCCTGGGGAAGAAATCTCAGCAGACCCCGCTGCCTTTCCACGGTGCAAAGCGTGCCACTGCAGACTCTTTTCCAAAGAAGAGAGCGCACAGGCAACAGCAGCCCGCACGTTTCTCGGTGAAAGGGAGAGCTCCCTGACTTCACCCAGCCCTCTGAGCAAAGGCGGGCAGAGGGAGAGAAGCTTCCCTTCCTTCCCCTTGCCCGCAGTCCGGTCCTCGTTTGCTCTCGCAAACGCAAGGCTTCTTCTGAAAAACTACATCGCGGTGCAGCTCTCCTTCCAGAGGAGCAACGACAGAGCTTTAGCTTCTAGGAAGAGACTGGGAAAGCAGCCGGGGAGAGAAGGCCTTTTCCTAGTCTCTTTTCTTTCGGCCTGAATTCGGTCCATTGGCACTGGCCACAGCAAGGTTTCCCAGCCCAAACGACAACGCAGCGGCTCTCTCCTGGCAGAGGAAGTCGCAGGCAGTGTTGCCCTGACGAGATAGTGTGGGTCCACTGAGGCCCAGGGAAAACACACTGCCCAGAGAAATCCTAGCAAAGCCGTGGGCTTCCCCACAGGAACGTATGTCCGTTTCTGTTCTTTGCCGAGAACGGAGCTCGGAGGGAACATCAGATTGTGTGTATCTCAGGGAGAGAAAGAACGCTGTGACTTCCCCCGTTCCTCTGACTAAAGCAGTTACAATGAGAAAACCGCCCTCTGCTTTCGCTTTCCCGCAGGGAGCTCGGCGAAACGGCCCTTCGCGAAGGGCCGTTTTCCCCCGGAGAACTGCCTGGCGGCAGCCCCGTTCTACAACGGGAACGTGTATGCCGTGTTAGCATTAAGCTATCGTGAAGGCTCACTTTGGCCCAGGGAGAGCAAAGCGCCTGGGAAAGAAACCTCAGCAGACCCCGCTGCCTTTCCACGGTGCAAAGCGTGCCACTGCAGACTCTTCCAAAGAAGAGAGCGCACAGGCAACAGCAGCCCGCACGTTTCTCGGTGAAAGGGAGAACTCCCTGACTTCACCCAGTCCTCTGAGCAAAGGCGGCAGAGGGAGAGAAGCTTCCCTTCCTTCCCCTTGCCCGCAGTTGGGTCCTCGTTTGCTCTCGCAAACGCAAGGCTTCTTCTGAAAAACTACATCGCGGTGCAGCTCTCCTTCCAGAGGAGCAACGACAGAGCTTTAGCTTCTAGGAAGAGACTGGGAAAGCAGCCGGGGAGAGAAGGCCTTTTCCTAGTCTCTTTTCTTTCGGCCTGAATTCGGTGCATTGGCACTGGCCAAAGCAAGGTTTCCCAGCCCAACGGACGACGCGGCAGCTCTCTCCTGGCAGAGGAAGTCCCATGCAGCGTTGCCCTGACGAGATAGTGTGGGTACGCTGAGGCCCAAGGAAAACACACTGCCCAGAGAAATCCCAGCAAAGCCGTGGGCTTCCCCACAGGAACCTATGTCCGTTTCAGTTCTTTGCCGAGAACGGAGCTCGGAGGGAACATCAGATTGTGTGTATCTCAGGGAGAGAAAGAACACTGTGACTTCCCCCGTTCCTCTGACGAAAGCAGTTACAGGGAGAAAAGCGTCCTTTGCTTTCGCTTTCCCGCAGGGAGCTCGGCGAAACGGCCCTTCGCGAAAGGCCGTTTTCCCCCGGAGAACTGCCTGGCGGCAGCCCCGCTCTCCAAGCACAACGCGTATGCAGTGTTAGCGTTCAGCTATCGTGAAGGCTGGCTTTGGCCCGGGGAGAGCAAAGCGCCTGGGAAAGAAATCTCGGCAGACCCCGCTGCCTTTCCACGGTACAAAGCGTGCCACTGCAGACTCTTTTCCAAAGAAGAGAGCGCACAGGCAACAGCAGCCCGCACGTTTCTCGGTGAAAGGGAGAACTCCCTGACTTCACCCAGCCCTCTGAGCAAAGGCAGGCAGAGGGAGAGAAGCTTCCCTTCCTTCCCCTTGCCCGCAGTGCAGTCCTCGTTGGCTCTCGCAAACGCAAGGCTTCTTCTGAAAAACTACATCGCGGCGCAGCTCTCCTGCCAGAGGAGCAACGACAGAGCTTTAGCTTCTAGGAAGAGACTGGGAAAGCAGCCGGGGAGAGAAGGCCTTTTCCCAGTCTCTTTTCTTTCGGCCTGAATTCGGTGCATTGGCACTGGCCAAAGCAAGGTTTCCCAGCCCCACGGACGACGCGGCAGCTCTCTCCTGGCAGAGCAAGTCCCATGCAGCGTTGCCCTGACGAGATAGTGTGGGTGCGCCGAGGCCCAGGGAAAACACACTGCCCAGAGAAATCCCAGCAAAGCCGTGGGCTTCCCCACAGGAACCTATGTCCGTTTCAGGTCTTTGCCGAGAACGGAGCTCGGAGGCAACGTCAGATTGTGTGTATCTCAGGGAGAGAAAGAAGGCTGTGACTTCCCCCGTTCCTCTGACGAAAGCAGTTAGAGGGAGAAAAACGTCCTTTGCTTTCGCTTTCCCGCAGGGAGCTGGGCGAAACGGCCCTTCGCGAAGGGCCGTTTTCCCCCGGAGAACTGCCTGGCGGCAGCCCCGCTCTCCAAGCACAACGCGTATGCAGTGTTAGCGTTCAGCTATCGTGAAGGCTGGCTTTGGCCCGGGGAGAGCAAAGCGCCTGGGAAAGAAATCTCGGCAGACCCCGCTGCCTTTCCACGGTACAAAGTGTGCCACTGCAGACTCTTTTCCAAAGAAGAGAGCGCACAGGCAACAGCAGCCCGCACGTTTCTCGGTGAAAGGGAGAACTCCCTGACTTCACCCAGCCCTCTGAGCAAAGGCAGGCAGAGGGAGAGAAGCTTCCCTTCCTTCCCCTTGCCCGCAGTGCAGTCCTCGTTGGCTCTCGCAAACGCAAGGCTTCTTCTGAAAAACTACATCGCGGCGCAGCTCTCCTGCCAGAGGAGCAACGACAGAGCTTTAGCTTCTAGGAAGAGACTGGGAAAGCAGCCGGGGAGAGAAGGCCTTTTCCCAGTCTCTTTTCTTTCGGCCTGAATTCGGTGCATTGGCACTGGCCAAAGCAAGGTTTCCCAGCCCCACGGACGACGCGGCAGCTCTCTCCTGGCAGAGCAAGTCCCATGCAGCGTTGCCCTGACGAGATAGTGTGGGTGCGCCGAGGCCCAGGGAAAACACACTGCCCAGAGAAATCCCAGCAAAGCCGTGGGCTTCCCCACAGGAACCCATGTCCGTTTCAGTTCTTTGCCGAGAACGGAGCTCGGAGGCAACATCAGATTGTGTGTATCTCAGGGAGAGAAAGAAGGCTGGGACTTCCCCCGTTCCTCTGACGAAAGCCGTTACAGGGAGAAAAGCGTCCTTTGCTTTCGCTTTCCCGCAGGGAGCTCGGCGAAACGGCCCTTCGCGAAGGGCCGTTTTCCCCCGGAGAACTGCCTGGCGGCAGCCCCGTTCTCCAAGCACAACGCGTATGCAGTGTTAGCGTTCAGCTATCGTGAAGGCTCGCTTTGGCCCAGGGAGAGCAAAGCGCCTGGGGAAGAAATCTCAGCAGACCCCGCTGCCTTTCCACGGTGCAAAGCGTGCCACTGCAGACTCTTTTCCAAAGAAGAGAGCGCACAGGCAACAGCAGCCCGCACGTTTCTCGGTGAAAGGGAGAACTCCCTGACTTCACCCAGCCCTCTGAGCAAAGGCAGGCAGAGGGAGAGAAGCTTCCCTTCCTTCCCCTTGCCCGCAGTGCAGTCCTCGTTTGCTCTCGCAAACGCAAGGCTTCTTCTGAGAAACTAGATCGCGGTGCAGCTCTCCTTCCACAGGAGCAACGACAGAGCTTTAGCTTCTAGGAAGAGACTGGGAAAGCAGCCGGGGAGAGAAGGCCTTTTCCTAGTCTCTTTTCTTTCGGCCTGAATTCGGTGCATTGGCACTGGCCAAAGCAAGGTTTCCCAGCCCCACGGACGACGCGGCAGCTCTCTCCCGGCAGAGCAAGTCCCAGGCAGCGTTGCCCTGCCGAGATAGTGTGGATACGCTGAGGCCCAGGGAAAACACACTGCCCAGAGAAATCCTAGCAAAGCCGTGGGCTTCCCCACAGGAACCCATGTCCGTTTCAGTTCTTTGCCGAGAACGGAGCTCGGAGGCAACATCAGATTGTGTGTATCTCAGGGAGAGAAAGAAGGCTGGGACTTCCCCCGTTCCTCTGACGAAAGCCGTTACAGGGAGAAAAGCGTCCTTTGCTTTCGCTTTCCCGCAGGGAGCTCGGCGAAACGGCCCTTCGCGAAGGGCCGTTTTCCCCCGGAGAACTGCCTGGCGGCAGCCCCGTTCTCCAAGCACAACGCGTATGCAGTGTTAGCGTTCAGCTATCGTGAAGGCTCGCTTTGGCCCAGGGAGAGCAAAGCGCCTGGGGAAGAAATCTCAGCAGACCCCGCTGCCTTTCCACGGTGCAAAGCGTGCCACTGCAGACTCTTTTCCAAAGAAGAGAGCGCACAGGCAACAGCAGCCCGCACGTTTCTCGGTGAAAGGGAGAGCTCCCTGACTTCACCCAGCCCTCTGAGCAAAGGCAGGCAGAGGGAGAGAAGCTTCCCTTCCTTCCCCTTGCCCGCAGTGCAGTCCTCGTTTGCTCTCGCAAACGCAAGGCTTCTTCTGAGAAACTAGATCGCGGTGCAGCTCTCCTTCCACAGGAGCAACGACAGAGCTTTAGCTTCTAGGAAGAGACTGGGAAAGCAGCCGGGGAGAGAAGGCCTTTTCCTAGTCTCTTTTCTTTCGGCCTGAATTCGGTGCATTGGCACTGGCCAAAGCAAGGTTTCCCAGCCCCACGGACGACGCGGCAGCTCTCTCCCGGCAGAGCAAGTCCCAGGCAGCGTTGCCCTGCCGAGATAGAGTGGATACGCTGAGGCCCAGGGAAAACACACTGCCCAGAGAAATCCTAGCAAAGCCGTGGGCTTCTCCACAGGAACCCATGTCCGTTTCAGTTCTTTGCCGAGAACGGAGCTCGGAGGCAACATCAGATTGTGTGTATCTCAGGGAGAGAAAGAAGGCTGGGACTTCCCCCGTTCCTCTGACGAAAGCCGTTACAGGGAGAAAAGCGTCCTTTGCTTTCGCTTTCCCGCAGGGAGCTCGGCGAAACGGCCCTTCGCGAAGGGCCGTTTTCCCCCGGAGAACTGCCTGGCGGCAGCCCCGTTCTCCAACCACAACGCGTATGCAGTGTTAGCGTTCAGCTATCGTGAAGGCTCGCTTTGGCCCAGGGAGAGCAAAGCGCCTGGGGAAGAAATCTCAGCAGACCCCGCTGCCTTTCCACGGTGCAAAGCGTGCCACTGCAGACTCTTTTCCAAAGAAGAGAGCGCACAGGCAACAGCAGCCCGCACGTTTCTCGGTGAAAGGGAGAGCTCCCTGACTTCACCCAGCCCTCTGAGCAAAGGCAGGCAGAGGGAGAGAAGCTTCCCTTCCTTCCCCTTGCCCGCAGTGCAGTCCTCGTTTGCTCTCGCAAACGCAAGGCTTCTTCTGAGAAACTAGATCGCGGTGCAGCTCTCCTTCCACAGGAGCAACGACAGAGCTTTAGCTTCTAGGAAGAGACTGGGAAAGCAGCCGGGGAGAGAAGGCCTTTTCCTAGTCTCTTTTCTTTCGGCCTGAATTCGGTGCATTGGCACTGGCCAAAGCAAGGTTTCCCAGCCCCACGGACGACGCGGCAGCTCTCTCCTGGCAGAGCAAGTCCCAGGCAGCGTTGCCCTGCCGAGATAGTGTGGATACGCTGAGGCCCAGGGAAAACACACTGCCCAGAGAAATCCTAGCAAAGCCGTGGGCTTCCCCACAGGAACCCATGTCCGTTTCAGTTCTTTGCCGAGAACGGAGCTCGGAGGCAACATCAGATTGTGTGTATCTCAGGGAGAGAAAGAAGGCTGGGACTTCCCCCGTTCCTCTGACGAAAGCCGTTACAGGGAGAAAAGCGTCCTTTGCTTTCGCTTTCCCGCAGGGAGCTCGGCGAAACGGCCCTTCGCGAAGGGCCGTTTTCCCCCGGAGAACTGCCTGGCGGCAGCCCCGTTCTCCAAGCACAACGCGTATGCAGTGTTAGCGTTCAGCTATCGTGAAGGCTCGCTTTGGCCCAGGGAGAGCAAAGCGCCTGGGGAAGAAATCTCAGCAGACCCCGCTGCCTTTCCACGGTGCAAAGCGTGCCACTGCAGACTCTTTTCCAAAGAAGAGAGCGCACAGGCAACAGCAGCCCGCACGTTTCTCGGTGAAAGGGAGAGCTCCCTGACTTCACCCAGCCCTCTGAGCAAAGGCAGGCAGAGGGAGAGAAGCTTCCCTTCCTTCCCCTTGCCCGCAGTGCAGTCCTCGTTTGCTCTCGCAAACGCAAGGCTTCTTCTGAGAAACTAGATCGCGGTGCAGCTCTCCTTCCAGAGGAGGAACGACAGAGCTTTAGCTTCTAGGAAGAGACTGGGAAAGCAGCCGGGGAGAGAAGGCCTTTTCCTAGTCTCTTTTCTTTCGGCCTGAATTCGGTGCATTGGCACTGGCCAAAGCAAGGTTTCCCAGCCCCACGGACGACGCGGCAGCTCTCTCCTGGCAGAGCAAGTCCCAGGCAGCGTTGCCCTGCCGAGATAGTGTGGATACGCTGAGGCCCAGGGAAAACACACTGCCCAGAGAAATCCTAGCAAAGCCGTGGGCTTCCCCACAGGAACCCATGTCCGTTTCAGTTCTTTGCCGAGAACGGAGCTCGGAGGCAACATCAGATTGTGTGTATCTCAGGGAGAGAAAGAAGGCTGGGACTTCCCCCGTTCCTCTGACGAAAGCCGTTACAGGGAGAAAAGCGTCCTTTGCTTTCGCTTTCCCGCAGGGAGCTCGGCGAAATGGCCCTTCGCGAAGGGCCGTTTTCCCCCGGAGAACTGCCTGGCGGCAGCCCCGTTCTCCAAGCACAACGCGTATGCAGTGTTAGCGTTCAGCTATCGTGAAGGCTCGCTTTGGCCCAGGGAGAGCAAAGCGCCTGGGGAAGAAATCTCAGCAGACCCCGCTGCCTTTCCACGGTGCAAAGCGTGCCACTGCAGACTCTTTTCCAAAGAAGAGAGCGCACAGGCAACAGCAGCCCGCACGTTTCTCGGTGAAAGGGAGAACTCCCTGACTTCACCCAGCCCTCTGAGCAAAGGCAGGCAGAGGGAGAGAAGCTTCCCTTCCTTCCCCTTGCCCGCAGTGCAGTCCTCGTTTGCTCTCGCAAACGCAAGGCTTCTTCTGAGAAACTAGATCGCGGTGCAGCTCTCCTTCCACAGGAGCAACGACAGAGCTTTAGCTTCTAGGAAGAGACTGGGAAAGCAGCCGGGGAGAGAGGGCCTTTTCCTAGTCTCTTTTCTTTCGGCCTGAATTCGGTGCATTGGCACTGGCCAAAGCAAGGTTTCCCAGCCCCACGGACGACGCGGCAGCTCTCTCCCGGCAGAGCAAGTCCCAGGCAGCGTTGCCCTGCCGAGATAGTGTGGATACGCTGAGGCCCAGGGAAAACACACTGCCCAGAGAAATCCTAGCAAAGCCGTGGGCTTCCCCACAGGAACCCATGTCCGTTTCAGTTCTTTGCCGAGAACGGAGCTCGGAGGCAACATCAGATTGTGTGTATCTCAGGGAGAGAAAGAAGGCTGGGACTTCCCCCGTTCCTCTGACGAAAGCCGTTACAGGGAGAAAAGCGTCCTTTGCTTTCGCTTTCCCGCAGGGAGCTCGGCGAAACGGCCCTTCGCGAAGGGCCGTTTTCCCCCGGAGAACTGCCTGGCGGCAGCCCCGTTCTCCAAGCACAACGCGTATGCAGTGTTAGCGTTCAGCTATCGTGAAGGCTCGCTTTGGCCCAGGGAGAGCAAAGCGCCTGGGGAAGAAATCTCAGCAGACCCCGCTGCCTTTCCACGGTGCAAAGCGTGCCACTGCAGACTCTTTTCCAAAGAAGAGAGCGCACAGGCAACAGCAGCCCGCACGTTTCTCGGTGAAAGGGAGAGCTCCCTGACTTCACCCAGCCCTCTGAGCAAAGGCGGGCAGAGGGAGAGAAGCTTCCCTTCCTTCCCCTTGCCCGCAGTCCGGTCCTCGTTTGCTCTCGCAAACGCAAGGCTTCTTCTGAAAAACTACATCGCGGTGCAGCTCTCCTTCCAGAGGAGCAACGACAGAGCTTTAGCTTCTAGGAAGAGACTGGGAAAGCAGCCGGGGAGAGAAGGCCTTTTCCTAGTCTCTTTTCTTTCGGCCTGAATTCGGTCCATTGGCACTGGCCACAGCAAGGTTTCCCAGCCCAAACGACAACGCAGCGGCTCTCTCCTGGCAGAGGAAGTCGCAGGCAGTGTTGCCCTGACGAGATAGTGTGGGTCCACTGAGGCCCAGGGAAAACACACTGCCCAGAGAAATCCTAGCAAAGCCGTGGGCTTCCCCACAGGAACGTATGTCCGTTTCTGTTCTTTGCCGAGAACGGAGCTCGGAGGGAACATCAGATTGTGTGTATCTCAGGGAGAGAAAGAACGCTGTGACTTCCCCCGTTCCTCTGACTAAAGCAGTTACAATGAGAAAACCGCCCTCTGCTTTCGCTTTCCCGCAGGGAGCTCGGCGAAACGGCCCTTCGCGAAGGGCCGTTTTCCCCCGGAGAACTGCCTGGCGGCAGCCCCGTTCTACAACGGGAACGTGTATGCCGTGTTAGCATTAAGCTATCGTGAAGGCTCACTTTGGCCCAGGGAGAGCAAAGCGCCTGGGAAAGAAACCTCAGCAGACCCCGCTGCCTTTCCACGGTGCAAAGCGTGCCACTGCAGACTCTTCCAAAGAAGAGAGCGCACAGGCAACAGCAGCCCGCACGTTTCTCGGTGAAAGGGAGAACTCCCTGACTTCACCCAGTCCTCTGAGCAAAGGCGGCAGAGGGAGAGAAGCTTCCCTTCCTTCCCCTTGCCCGCAGTTGGGTCCTCGTTTGCTCTCGCAAACGCAAGGCTTCTTCTGAAAAACTACATCGCGGTGCAGCTCTCCTTCCAGAGGAGCAACGACAGAGCTTTAGCTTCTAGGAAGAGACTGGGAAAGCAGCCGGGGAGAGAAGGCCTTTTCCTAGTCTCTTTTCTTTCGGCCTGAATTCGGTCCATTGGCACTGGCCAAAGCAAGGTTTCCCAGCCCAACGGACGACGCGGCAGCTCTCTCCTGGCAGAGGAAGTCCCATGCAGCGTTGCCCTGACGAGATAGTGTGGGTACGCTGAGGCCCAAGGAAAACACACTGCCCAGAGAAATCCCAGCAAAGCCGTGGGCTTCCCCACAGGAACCTATGTCCGTTTCAGTTCTTTGCCGAGAACGGAGCTCGGAGGGAACATCAGATTGTGTGTATCTCAGGGAGAGAAAGAACACTGTGACTTCCCCCGTTCCTCTGACGAAAGCAGTTACAGGGAGAAAAGCGTCCTTTGCTTTCGCTTTCCCGCAGGGAGCTCGGCGAAACGGCCCTTCGCGAAAGGCCGTTTTCCCCCGGAGAACTGCCTGGCGGCAGCCCCGCTCTCCAAGCACAACGCGTATGCAGTGTTAGCGTTCAGCTATCGTGAAGGCTGGCTTTGGCCCGGGGAGAGCAAAGCGCCTGGGAAAGAAATCTCGGCAGACCCCGCTGCCTTTCCACGGTACAAAGCGTGCCACTGCAGACTCTTTTCCAAAGAAGAGAGCGCACAGGCAACAGCAGCCCGCACGTTTCTCGGTGAAAGGGAGAACTCCCTGACTTCACCCAGCCCTCTGAGCAAAGGCAGGCAGAGGGAGAGAAGCTTCCCTTCCTTCCCCTTGCCCGCAGTGCAGTCCTCGTTGGCTCTCGCAAACGCAAGGCTTCTTCTGAAAAACTACATCGCGGCGCAGCTCTCCTGCCAGAGGAGCAACGACAGAGCTTTAGCTTCTAGGAAGAGACTGGGAAAGCAGCCGGGGAGAGAAGGCCTTTTCCCAGTCTCTTTTCTTTCGGCCTGAATTCGGTGCATTGGCACTGGCCAAAGCAAGGTTTCCCAGCCCCACGGACGACGCGGCAGCTCTCTCCTGGCAGAGCAAGTCCCATGCAGCGTTGCCCTGACGAGATAGTGTGGGTGCGCCGAGGCCCAGGGAAAACACACTGCCCAGAGAAATCCCAGCAAAGCCGTGGGCTTCCCCACAGGAACCTATGTCCGTTTCAGGTCTTTGCCGAGAACGGAGCTCGGAGGCAACGTCAGATTGTGTGTATCTCAGGGAGAGAAAGAAGGCTGTGACTTCCCCCGTTCCTCTGACGAAAGCAGTTAGAGGGAGAAAAACGTCCTTTGCTTTCGCTTTCCCGCAGGGAGCTGGGCGAAACGGCCCTTCGCGAAGGGCCGTTTTCCCCCGGAGAACTGCCTGGCGGCAGCCCCGCTCTCCAAGCACAACGCGTATGCAGTGTTAGCGTTCAGCTATCGTGAAGGCTGGCTTTGGCCCGGGGAGAGCAAAGCGCCTGGGAAAGAAATCTCGGCAGACCCCGCTGCCTTTCCACGGTACAAAGCGTGCCACTGCAGACTCTTTTCCAAAGAAGAGAGCGCACAGGCAACAGCAGCCCGCACGTTTCTCGGTGAAAGGGAGAACTCCCTGACTTCACCCAGCCCTCTGAGCAAAGGCAGGCAGAGGGAGAGAAGCTTCCCTTCCTTCCCCTTGCCCGCAGTGCAGTCCTCGTTTGCTCTCGCAAACGCAAGGCTTCTTCTGAGAAACTAGATCGCGGTGCAGCTCTCCTTCCACAGGAGCAACGACAGAGCTTTAGCTTCTAGGAAGAGACTGGGAAAGCAGCCGGGGAGAGAAGGCCTTTTCCTAGTCTCTTTTCTTTCGGCCTGAATTCGGTGCATTGGCACTGGCCAAAGCAAGGTTTCCCAGCCCCACGGACGACGCGGCAGCTCTCTCCCGGCAGAGCAAGTCCCAGGCAGCGTTGCCCTGCCGAGATAGAGTGGATACGCTGAGGCCCAGGGAAAACACACTGCCCAGAGAAATCCTAGCAAAGCCGTGGGCTTCTCCACAGGAACCCATGTCCGTTTCAGTTCTTTGCCGAGAACGGAGCTCGGAGGCAACATCAGATTGTGTGTATCTCAGGGAGAGAAAGAAGGCTGGGACTTCCCCCGTTCCTCTGACGAAAGCCGTTACAGGGAGAAAAGCGTCCTTTGCTTTCGCTTTCCCGCAGGGAGCTCGGCGAAACGGCCCTTCGCGAAGGGCCGTTTTCCCCCGGAGAACTGCCTGGCGGCAGCCCCGTTCTCCAAGCACAACGCGTATGCAGTGTTAGCGTTCAGCTATCGTGAAGGCTCGCTTTGGCCCAGGGAGAGCAAAGCGCCTGGGGAAGAAATCTCAGCAGACCCCGCTGCCTTTCCACGGTGCAAAGCGTGCCACTGCAGACTCTTTTCCAAAGAAGAGAGCGCACAGGCAACAGCAGCCCGCACGTTTCTCGGTGAAAGGGAGAGCTCCCTGACTTCACCCAGCCCTCTGAGCAAAGGCAGGCAGAGGGAGAGAAGCTTCCCTTCCTTCCCCTTGCCCGCAGTGCAGTCCTCGTTTGCTCTCGCAAACGCAAGGCTTCTTCTGAGAAACTAGATCGCGGTGCAGCTCTCCTTCCACAGGAGCAACGACAGAGCTTTAGCTTCTAGGAAGAGACTGGGAAAGCAGCCGGGGAGAGAAGGCCTTTTCCTAGTCTCTTTTCTTTCGGCCTGAATTCGGTGCATTGGCACTGGCCAAAGCAAGGTTTCCCAGCCCCACGGACGACGCGGCAGCTCTCTCCCGGCAGAGCAAGTCCCAGGCAGCGTTGCCCTGCCGAGATAGTGTGGATACGCTGAGGCCCAGGGAAAACACACTGCCCAGAGAAATCCTAGCAAAGCCGTGGGCTTCCCCACAGGAACCCATGTCCGTTTCAGTTCTTTGCCGAGAACGGAGCTCGGAGGCAACATCAGATTGTGTGTATCTCAGGGAGAGAAAGAAGGCTGGGACTTCCCCCGTTCCTCTGACGAAAGCCGTTACAGGGAGAAAAGCGTCCTTTGCTTTCGCTTTCCTGCAGGGAGCTCGGCGAAACGGCCCTTCGCGAAGGGCCGTTTTCCCCCGGAGAACTGCCTGGCGGCAGCCCCGTTCTCCAAGCACAACGCGTATGCAGTGTTAGCGTTCAGCTATCGTGAAGGCTCGCTTTGGCCCAGGGAGAGCAAAGCGCCTGGGGAAGAAATCTCAGCAGACCCCGCTGCCTTTCCACGGTGCAAAGCGTGCCACTGCAGACTCTTTTCCAAAGAAGAGAGCGCACAGGCAACAGCAGCCCGCACGTTTCTCGGTGAAAGGGAGAGCTCCCTGACTTCACCCAGCCCTCTGAGCAAAGGCAGGCAGAGGGAGAGAAGCTTCCCTTCCTTCCCCTTGCCCGCAGTGCAGTCCTCGTTTGCTCTCGCAAACGCAAGGCTTCTTCTGAGAAACTAGATCGCGGTGCAGCTCTCCTTCCAGAGGAGCAACGACAGAGCTTTAGCTTCTAGGAAGAGACTGGGAAAGCAGCCGGGGAGAGAGGGCCTTTTCCTAGTCTCTTTTCTTTCGGCCTGAATTCGGTGCATTGGCACTGGCCAAAGCAAGGTTTCCCAGCCCCACGGACGACGCGGCAGCTCTCTCCCGGCAGAGCAAGTCCCAGGCAGCGTTGCCCTGCCGAGATAGTGTGGATACGCTGAGGCCCAGGGAAAACACACTGCCCAGAGAAATCCTAGCAAAGCCGTGGGCTTCCCCACAGGAACCCATGTCCGTTTCAGTTCTTTGCCGAGAACGGAGCTCGGAGGCAACATCAGATTGTGTGTATCTCAGGGAGAGAAAGAAGGCTGGGACTTCCCCCGTTCCTCTGACGAAAGCCGTTACAGGGAGAAAAGCGTCCTTTGCTTTCGCTTTCCCGCAGGGAGCTCGGCGAAACGGCCCTTCGCGAAGGGCCGTTTTCCCCCGGAGAACTGCCTGGCGGCAGCCCCGTTCTCCAAGCACAACGCGTATGCAGTGTTAGCGTTCAGCTATCGTGAAGGCTCGCTTTGGCCCAGGGAGAGCAAAGCGCCTGGGGAAGAAATCTCAGCAGACCCCGCTGCCTTTCCACGGTGCAAAGCGTGCCACTGCAGACTCTTTTCCAAAGAAGAGAGCGCACAGGCAACAGCAGCCCGCACGTTTCTCGGTGAAAGGGAGAGCTCCCTGACTTCACCCAGCCCTCTGAGCAAAGGCGGGCAGAGGGAGAGAAGCTTCCCTTCCTTCCCCTTGCCCGCAGTCCGGTCCTCGTTTGCTCTCGCAAACGCAAGGCTTCTTCTGAAAAACTACATCGCGGTGCAGCTCTCCTTCCAGAGGAGCAACGACAGAGCTTTAGCTTCTAGGAAGAGACTGGGAAAGCAGCCGGGGAGAGAAGGCCTTTTCCTAGTCTCTTTTCTTTCGGCCTGAATTCGGTCCATTGGCACTGGCCACAGCAAGGTTTCCCAGCCCAAACGACAACGCAGCGGCTCTCTCCTGGCAGAGGAAGTCGCAGGCAGTGTTGCCCTGACGAGATAGTGTGGGTCCACTGAGGCCCAGGGAAAACACACTGCCCAGAGAAATCCTAGCAAAGCCGTGGGCTTCCCCACAGGAACGTATGTCCGTTTCTGTTCTTTGCCGAGAACGGAGCTCGGAGGGAACATCAGATTGTGTGTATCTCAGGGAGAGAAAGAACGCTGTGACTTCCCCCGTTCCTCTGACTAAAGCAGTTACAATGAGAAAACCGCCCTCTGCTTTCGCTTTCCCGCAGGGAGCTCGGCGAAACGGCCCTTCGCGAAGGGCCGTTTTCCCCCGGAGAACTGCCTGGCGGCAGCCCCGTTCTACAACGGGAACGTGTATGCCGTGTTAGCATTAAGCTATCGTGAAGGCTCACTTTGGCCCAGGGAGAGCAAAGCGCCTGGGAAAGAAACCTCAGCAGACCCCGCTGCCTTTCCACGGTGCAAAGCGTGCCACTGCAGACTCTTCCAAAGAAGAGAGCGCACAGGCAACAGCAGCCCGCACGTTTCTCGGTGAAAGGGAGAACTCCCTGACTTCACCCAGTCCTCTGAGCAAAGGCGGCAGAGGGAGAGAAGCTTCCCTTCCTTCCCCTTGCCCGCAGTTGGGTCCTCGTTTGCTCTCGCAAACGCAAGGCTTCTTCTGAAAAACTACATCGCGGTGCAGCTCTCCTTCCAGAGGAGCAACGACAGAGCTTTAGCTTCTAGGAAGAGACTGGGAAAGCAGCCGGGGAGAGAAGGCCTTTTCCTAGTCTCTTTTCTTTCGGCCTGAATTCGGTGCATTGGCACTGGCCAAAGCAAGGTTTCCCAGCCCAACGGACGACGCGGCAGCTCTCTCCTGGCAGAGGAAGTCCCATGCAGCGTTGCCCTGACGAGATAGTGTGGGTACGCTGAGGCCCAAGGAAAACACACTGCCCAGAGAAATCCCAGCAAAGCCGTGGGCTTCCCCACAGGAACCTATGTCCGTTTCAGTTCTTTGCCGAGAACGGAGCTCGGAGGGAACATCAGATTGTGTGTATCTCAGGGAGAGAAAGAACACTGTGACTTCCCCCGTTCCTCTGACGAAAGCAGTTACAGGGAGAAAAGCGTCCTTTGCTTTCGCTTTCCCGCAGGGAGCTCGGCGAAACGGCCCTTCGCGAAAGGCCGTTTTCCCCCGGAGAACTGCCTGGCGGCAGCCCCGCTCTCCAAGCACAACGCGTATGCAGTGTTAGCGTTCAGCTATCGTGAAGGCTGGCTTTGGCCCGGGGAGAGCAAAGCGCCTGGGAAAGAAATCTCGGCAGACCCCGCTGCCTTTCCACGGTACAAAGCGTGCCACTGCAGACTCTTTTCCAAAGAAGAGAGCGCACAGGCAACAGCAGCCCGCACGTTTCTCGGTGAAAGGGAGAACTCCCTGACTTCACCCAGCCCTCTGAGCAAAGGCAGGCAGAGGGAGAGAAGCTTCCCTTCCTTCCCCTTGCCCGCAGTGCAGTCCTCGTTGGCTCTCGCAAACGCAAGGCTTCTTCTGAAAAACTACATCGCGGCGCAGCTCTCCTGCCAGAGGAGCAACGACAGAGCTTTAGCTTCTAGGAAGAGACTGGGAAAGCAGCCGGGGAGAGAAGGCCTTTTCCCAGTCTCTTTTCTTTCGGCCTGAATTCGGTGCATTGGCACTGGCCAAAGCAAGGTTTCCCAGCCCCACGGACGACGCGGCAGCTCTCTCCTGGCAGAGCAAGTCCCATGCAGCGTTGCCCTGACGAGATAGTGTGGGTGCGCCGAGGCCCAGGGAAAACACACTGCCCAGAGAAATCCCAGCAAAGCCGTGGGCTTCCCCACAGGAACCTATGTCCGTTTCAGGTCTTTGCCGAGAACGGAGCTCGGAGGCAACGTCAGATTGTGTGTATCTCAGGGAGAGAAAGAAGGCTGTGACTTCCCCCGTTCCTCTGACGAAAGCAGTTAGAGGGAGAAAAACGTCCTTTGCTTTCGCTTTCCCGCAGGGAGCTGGGCGAAACGGCCCTTCGCGAAGGGCCGTTTTCCCGCGGAGAACTGCCTGGCGGCAGCCCCGCTCTCCAAGCACAACGCGTATGCAGTGTTAGCGTTCAGCTATCGTGAAGGCTGGCTTTGGCCCGGGGAGAGCAAAGCGCCTGGGAAAGAAATCTCGGCAGACCCCGCTGCCTTTCCACGGTACAAAGTGTGCCACTGCAGACTCTTTTCCAAAGAAGAGAGCGCACAGGCAACAGCAGCCCGCACGTTTCTCGGTGAAAGGGAGAACTCCCTGACTTCACCCAGCCCTCTGAGCAAAGGCAGGCAGAGGGAGAGAAGCTTCCCTTCCTTCCCCTTGCCCGCAGTGCAGTCCTCGTTTGCTCTCGCAAACGCAAGGCTTCTTCTGAGAAACTAGATCGCGGTGCAGCTCTCCTTCCACAGGAGCAACGACAGAGCTTTAGCTTCTAGGAAGAGACTGGGAAAGCAGCCGGGGAGAGAAGGCCTTTTCCTAGTCTCTTTTCTTTCGGCCTGAATTCGGTGCATTGGCACTGGCCAAAGCAAGGTTTCCCAGCCCCACGGACGACGCGGCAGCTCTCTCCCGGCAGAGGAAGTCCCAGGCAGCGTTGCCCTGCCGAGATAGTGTGGATACGCTGAGGCCCAGGGAAAACACACTGCCCAGAGAAATCCTAGCAAAGCCGTGGGCTTCTCCACAGGAACCCATGTCCGTTTCAGTTCTTTGCCGAGAACGGAGCTCGGAGGCAACATCAGATTGTGTGTATCTCAGGGAGAGAAAGAAGGCTGGAACTTCCCCCGTTCCTCTGACGAAAGCCGTTACAGGGAGAAAAGCGTCCTTTGCTTTCGCTTTCCCGCAGGGAGCTCGGCGAAACGGCCCTTCGCGAAGGGCCGTTTTCCCCCGGAGAACTGCCTGGCGGCAGCCCCGTTCTCCAAGCACAACGCGTATGCAGTGTTAGCGTTCAGCTATCGTGAAGGCTCGCTTTGGCCCAGGGAGAGCAAAGCGCCTGGGGAAGAAATCTCAGCAGACCCCGCTGCCTTTCCACAGTGCAAAGCGTGCCACTGCAGACTCTTTTCCAAAGAAGAGAGCGCACAGGCAACAGCAGCCCGCACGTTTCTCGGTGAAAGGGAGAACTCCCTGACTTCACCCAGCCCTCTGAGCAAAGGCAGGCAGAGGGAGAGAAGCTTCCCTTCCTTCCCCTTGCCCGCAGTGCAGTCCTCGTTTGCTCTCGCAAACGCAAGGCTTCTTCTGAGAAACTAGATCGCGGTGCAGCTCTCCTTCCACAGGAGCAACGACAGAGCTTTAGCTTCTAGGAAGAGACTGGGAAAGCAGCCGGGGAGAGAAGGCCTTTTCCTAGTCTCTTTTCTTTCGGCCTGAATTCGGTGCATTGGCACTGGCCAAAGCAAGGTTTCCCAGCCCCACGGACGACGCGGCAGCTTTCTCCCGGCAGAGCAAGTCCCAGGCAGCGTTGCCCTGCCGAGATAGTGTGGATACGCTGAGGCCCAGGGAAAACACACTGCCCAGAGAAATCCTAGCAAAGCCGTGGGCTTCCCCACAGGAACCCATGTCCGTTTCAGTTCTTTGCCGAGAACGGAGCTCGGAGGCAACATCAGATTGTGTGTATCTCAGGGAGAGAAAGAAGGCTGGGACTTCCCCCGTTCCTCTGACGAAAGCCGTTACAGGGAGAAAAGCGTCCTTTGCTTTCGCTTTCCCGCAGGGAGCTCGGCGAAACGGCCCTTCGCGAAGGGCCGTTTTCCCCCGGAGAACTGCCTGGCGGCAGCCCCGTTCTCCAAGCACAACGCGTATGCAGTGTTAGCGTTCAGCTATCGTGAAGGCTCGCTTTGGCCCAGGGAGAGCAAAGCGCCTGGGGAAGAAATCTCAGCAGACCCCGCTGCCTTTCCACGGTGCAAAGCGTGCCACTGCAGACTCTTTTCCAAAGAAGAGAGCGCACAGGCAACAGCAGCCCGCACGTTTCTCGGTGAAAGGGAGAGCTCCCTGACTTCACCCAGCCCTCTGAGCAAAGGCAGGCAGAGGGAGAGAAGCTTCCCTTCCTTCCCCTTGCCCGCAGTGCAGTCCTCGTTTGCTCTCGCAAACGCAAGGCTTCTTCTGAGAAACTAGATCGCGGTGCAGCTCTCCTTCCACAGGAGCAACGACAGAGCTTTAGCTTCTAGGAAGAGACTGGGAAAGCAGCCGGGGAGAGAAGGCCTTTTCCTAGTCTCTTTTCTTTCGGCCTGAATTCGGTGCATTGGCACTGGCCAAAGCAAGGTTTCCCAGCCCCACGGACGACGCGGCAGCTCTCTCCCGGCAGAGCAAGTCCCAGGCAGCGTTGCCCTGCCGAGATAGAGTGGATACGCTGAGGCCCAGGGAAAACACACTGCCCAGAGAAATCCTAGCAAAGCCGTGGGCTTCTCCACAGGAACCCATGTCCGTTTCAGTTCTTTGCCGAGAACGGAGCTCGGAGGCAACATCAGATTGTGTGTATCTCAGGGAGAGAAAGAAGGCTGGGACTTCCCCCGTTCCTCTGACGAAAGCCGTTACAGGGAGAAAAGCGTCCTTTGCTTTCGCTTTCCCGCAGGGAGCTCGGCGAAACGGCCCTTCGCGAAGGGCCGTTTTCCCCCGGAGAACTGCCTGGCGGCAGCCCCGTTCTCCAAGCACAACGCGTATGCAGTGTTAGCGTTCAGCTATCGTGAAGGCTCGCTTTGGCCCAGGGAGAGCAAAGCGCCTGGGGAAGAAATCTCAGCAGACCCCGCTGCCTTTCCACGGTGCAAAGCGTGCCACTGCAGACTCTTTTCCAAAGAAGAGAGCGCACAGGCAACAGCAGCCCGCACGTTTCTCGGTGAAAGGGAGAGCTCCCTGACTTCACCCAGCCCTCTGAGCAAAGGCAGGCAGAGGGAGAGAAGCTTCCCTTCCTTCCCCTTGCCCGCAGTGCAGTCCTCGTTTGCTCTCGCAAACGCAAGGCTTCTTCTGAGAAACTAGATCGCGGTGCAGCTCTCCTTCCACAGGAGCAACGACAGAGCTTTAGCTTCTAGGAAGAGACTGGGAAAGCAGCCGGGGAGAGAAGGCCTTTTCCTAGTCTCTTTTCTTTCGGCCTGAATTCGGTGCATTGGCACTGGCCAAAGCAAGGTTTCCCAGCCCCACGGACGACGCGGCAGCTCTCTCCTGGCAGAGCAAGTCCCAGGCAGCGTTGCCCTGCCGAGATAGTGTGGATACGCTGAGGCCCAGGGAAAACACACTGCCCAGAGAAATCCTAGCAAAGCCGTGGGCTTCCCCACAGGAACCCATGTCCGTTTCAGTTCTTTGCCGAGAACGGAGCTCGGAGGCAACATCAGATTGTGTGTATCTCAGGGAGAGAAAGAAGGCTGGGACTTCCCCCGTTCCTCTGACGAAAGCCGTTACAGGGAGAAAAGCGTCCTTTGCTTTCGCTTTCCCGCAGGGAGCTCGGCGAAACGGCCCTTCGCGAAGGGCCGTTTTCCCCCGGAGAACTGCCTGGCGGCAGCCCCGTTCTCCAAGCACAACGCGTATGCAGTGTTAGCGTTCAGCTATCGTGAAGGCTCGCTTTGGCCCAGGGAGAGCAAAGCGCCTGGGGAAGAAATCTCAGCAGACCCCGCTGCCTTTCCACGGTGCAAAGCGTGCCACTGCAGACTCTTTTCCAAAGAAGAGAGCGCACAGGCAACAGCAGCCCGCACGTTTCTCGGTGAAAGGGAGAGCTCCCTGACTTCACCCAGCCCTCTGAGCAAAGGCAGGCAGAGGGAGAGAAGCTTCCCTTCCTTCCCCTTGCCCGCAGTGCAGTCCTCGTTTGCTCTCGCAAACGCAAGGCTTCTTCTGAGAAACTAGATCGCGGTGCAGCTCTCCTTCCAGAGGAGGAACGACAGAGCTTTAGCTTCTAGGAAGAGACTGGGAAAGCAGCCGGGGAGAGAAGGCCTTTTCCTAGTCTCTTTTCTTTCGGCCTGAATTCGGTGCATTGGCACTGGCCAAAGCAAGGTTTCCCAGCCCCACGGACGACGCGGCAGCTCTCTCCTGGCAGAGCAAGTCCCAGGCAGCGTTGCCCTGCCGAGATAGTGTGGATACGCTGAGGCCCAGGGAAAACACACTGCCCAGAGAAATCCTAGCAAAGCCGTGGGCTTCCCCACAGGAACCCATGTCCGTTTCAGTTCTTTGCCGAGAACGGAGCTCGGAGGCAACATCAGATTGTGTGTATCTCAGGGAGAGAAAGAAGGCTGGGACTTCCCCCGTTCCTCTGACGAAAGCCGTTACAGGGAGAAAAGCGTCCTTTGCTTTCGCTTTCCCGCAGGGAGCTCGGCGAAATGGCCCTTCGCGAAGGGCCGTTTTCCCCCGGAGAACTGCCTGGCGGCAGCCCCGTTCTCCAAGCACAACGCGTATGCAGTGTTAGCGTTCAGCTATCGTGAAGGCTCGCTTTGGCCCAGGGAGAGCAAAGCGCCTGGGGAAGAAATCTCAGCAGACCCCGCTGCCTTTCCACGGTGCAAAGCGTGCCACTGCAGACTCTTTTCCAAAGAAGAGAGCGCACAGGCAACAGCAGCCCGCACGTTTCTCGGTGAAAGGGAGAACTCCCTGACTTCACCCAGCCCTCTGAGCAAAGGCAGGCAGAGGGAGAGAAGCTTCCCTTCCTTCCCCTTGCCCGCAGTGCAGTCCTCGTTTGCTCTCGCAAACGCAAGGCTTCTTCTGAGAAACTAGATCGCGGTGCAGCTCTCCTTCCACAGGAGCAACGACAGAGCTTTAGCTTCTAGGAAGAGACTGGGAAAGCAGCCGGGGAGAGAGGGCCTTTTCCTAGTCTCTTTTCTTTCGGCCTGATTTCGGTGCATTGGCACTGGCCAAAGCAAGGTTTCCCAGCCCCACGGACGACGCGGCAGCTCTCTCCCGGCAGAGCAAGTCCCAGGCAGCGTTGCCCTGCCGAGATAGTGTGGATACGCTGAGGCCCAGGGAAAACACACTGCCCAGAGAAATCCTAGCAAAGCCGTGGGCTTCCCCACAGGAACCCATGTCCGTTTCAGTTCTTTGCCGAGAACGGAGCTCGGAGGCAACATCAGATTGTGTGTATCTCAGGGAGAGAAAGAAGGCTGGGACTTCCCCCGTTCCTCTGACGAAAGCCGTTACAGGGAGAAAAGCGTCCTTTGCTTTCGCTTTCCCGCAGGGAGCTCGGCGAAACGGCCCTTCGCGAAGGGCCGTTTTCCCCCGGAGAACTGCCTGGCGGCAGCCCCGTTCTCCAAGCACAACGCGTATGCAGTGTTAGCGTTCAGCTATCGTGAAGGCTCGCTTTGGCCCAGGGAGAGCAAAGCGCCTGGGGAAGAAATCTCAGCAGACCCCGCTGCCTTTCCACGGTGCAAAGCGTGCCACTGCAGACTCTTTTCCAAAGAAGAGAGCGCACAGGCAACAGCAGCCCGCACGTTTCTCGGTGAAAGGGAGAGCTCCCTGACTTCACCCAGCCCTCTGAGCAAAGGCGGGCAGAGGGAGAGAAGCTTCCCTTCCTTCCCCTTGCCCGCAGTCCGGTCCTCGTTTGCTCTCGCAAACGCAAGGCTTCTTCTGAAAAACTACATCGCGGTGCAGCTCTCCTTCCAGAGGAGCAACGACAGAGCTTTAGCTTCTAGGAAGAGACTGGGAAAGCAGCCGGGGAGAGAAGGCCTTTTCCTAGTCTCTTTTCTTTCGGCCTGAATTCGGTCCATTGGCACTGGCCACAGCAAGGTTTCCCAGCCCAAACGACAACGCAGCGGCTCTCTCCTGGCAGAGGAAGTCGCAGGCAGTGTTGCCCTGACGAGATAGTGTGGGTCCACTGAGGCCCAGGGAAAACACACTGCCCAGAGAAATCCTAGCAAAGCCGTGGGCTTCCCCACAGGAACGTATGTCCGTTTCTGTTCTTTGCCGAGAACGGAGCTCGGAGGGAACATCAGATTGTGTGTATCTCAGGGAGAGAAAGAACGCTGTGACTTCCCCCGTTCCTCTGACTAAAGCAGTTACAATGAGAAAACCGCCCTCTGCTTTCGCTTTCCCGCAGGGAGCTCGGCGAAACGGCCCTTCGCGAAGGGCCGTTTTCCCCCGGAGAACTGCCTGGCGGCAGCCCCGTTCTACAACGGGAACGTGTATGCCGTGTTAGCATTAAGCTATCGTGAAGGCTCACTTTGGCCCAGGGAGAGCAAAGCGCCTGGGAAAGAAACCTCAGCAGACCCCGCTGCCTTTCCACGGTGCAAAGCGTGCCACTGCAGACTCTTCCAAAGAAGAGAGCGCACAGGCAACAGCAGCCCGCACGTTTCTCGGTGAAAGGGAGAACTCCCTGACTTCACCCAGTCCTCTGAGCAAAGGCGGCAGAGGGAGAGAAGCTTCCCTTCCTTCCCCTTGCCCGCAGTTGGGTCCTCGTTTGCTCTCGCAAACGCAAGGCTTCTTCTGAAAAACTACATCGCGGTGCAGCTCTCCTTCCAGAGGAGCAACGACAGAGCTTTAGCTTCTAGGAAGAGACTGGGAAAGCAGCCGGGGAGAGAAGGCCTTTTCCTAGTCTCTTTTCTTTCGGCCTGAATTCGGTGCATTGGCACTGGCCAAAGCAAGGTTTCCCAGCCCAACGGACGACGCGGCAGCTCTCTCCTGGCAGAGGAAGTCCCATGCAGCGTTGCCCTGACGAGATAGTGTGGGTACGCTGAGGCCCAAGGAAAACACACTGCCCAGAGAAATCCCAGCAAAGCCGTGGGCTTCCCCACAGGAACCTATGTCCGTTTCAGTTCTTTGCCGAGAACGGAGCTCGGAGGGAACATCAGATTGTGTGTATCTCAGGGAGAGAAAGAACACTGTGACTTCCCCCGTTCCTCTGACGAAAGCAGTTACAGGGAGAAAAGCGTCCTTTGCTTTCGCTTTCCCGCAGGGAGCTCGGCGAAACGGCCCTTCGCGAAAGGCCGTTTTCCCCCGGAGAACTGCCTGGCGGCAGCCCCGCTCTCCAAGCACAACGCGTATGCAGTGTTAGCGTTCAGCTATCGTGAAGGCTGGCTTTGGCCCGGGGAGAGCAAAGCGCCTGGGAAAGAAATCTCGGCAGACCCCGCTGCCTTTCCACGGTACAAAGCGTGCCACTGCAGACTCTTTTCCAAAGAAGAGAGCGCACAGGCAACAGCAGCCCGCACGTTTCTCGGTGAAAGGGAGAACTCCCTGACTTCACCCAGCCCTCTGAGCAAAGGCAGGCAGAGGGAGAGAAGCTTCCCTTCCTTCCCCTTGCCCGCAGTGCAGTCCTCGTTGGCTCTCGCAAACGCAAGGCTTCTTCTGAAAAACTACATCGCGGCGCAGCTCTCCTGCCAGAGGAGCAACGACAGAGCTTTAGCTTCTAGGAAGAGACTGGGAAAGCAGCCGGGGAGAGAAGGCCTTTTCCCAGTCTCTTTTCTTTCGGCCTGAATTCGGTGCATTGGCACTGGCCAAAGCAAGGTTTCCCAGCCCCACGGACGACGCGGCAGCTCTCTCCTGGCAGAGCAAGTCCCATGCAGCGTTGCCCTGACGAGATAGTGTGGGTGCGCCGAGGCCCAGGGAAAACACACTGCCCAGAGAAATCCCAGCAAAGCCGTGGGCTTCCCCACAGGAACCTATGTCCGTTTCAGGTCTTTGCCGAGAACGGAGCTCGGAGGCAACGTCAGATTGTGTGTATCTCAGGGAGAGAAAGAAGGCTGTGACTTCCCCCGTTCCTCTGACGAAAGCAGTTAGAGGGAGAAAAACGTCCTTTGCTTTCGCTTTCCCGCAGGGAGCTGGGCGAAACGGCCCTTCGCGAAGGGCCGTTTTCCCGCGGAGAACTGCCTGGCGGCAGCCCCGCTCTCCAAGCACAACGCGTATGCAGTGTTAGCGTTCAGCTATCGTGAAGGCTGGCTTTGGCCCGGGGAGAGCAAAGCGCCTGGGAAAGAAATCTCGGCAGACCCCGCTGCCTTTCCACGGTACAAAGTGTGCCACTGCAGACTCTTTTCCAAAGAAGAGAGCGCACAGGCAACAGCAGCCCGCACGTTTCTCGGTGAAAGGGAGAACTCCCTGACTTCACCCAGCCCTCTGAGCAAAGGCAGGCAGAGGGAGAGAAGCTTCCCTTCCTTCCCCTTGCCCGCAGTGCAGTCCTCGTTTGCTCTCGCAAACGCAAGGCTTCTTCTGAGAAACTAGATCGCGGTGCAGCTCTCCTTCCACAGGAGCAACGACAGAGCTTTAGCTTCTAGGAAGAGACTGGGAAAGCAGCCGGGGAGAGAAGGCCTTTTCCTAGTCTCTTTTCTTTCGGCCTGAATTCGGTGCATTGGCACTGGCCAAAGCAAGGTTTCCCAGCCCCACGGACGACGCGGCAGCTCTCTCCCGGCAGAGGAAGTCCCAGGCAGCGTTGCCCTGCCGAGATAGTGTGGATACGCTGAGGCCCAGGGAAAACACACTGCCCAGAGAAATCCTAGCAAAGCCGTGGGCTTCTCCACAGGAACCCATGTCCGTTTCAGTTCTTTGCCGAGAACGGAGCTCGGAGGCAACATCAGATTGTGTGTATCTCAGGGAGAGAAAGAAGGCTGGAACTTCCCCCGTTCCTCTGACGAAAGCCGTTACAGGGAGAAAAGCGTCCTTTGCTTTCGCTTTCCCGCAGGGAGCTCGGCGAAACGGCCCTTCGCGAAGGGCCGTTTTCCCCCGGAGAACTGCCTGGCGGCAGCCCCGTTCTCCAAGCACAACGCGTATGCAGTGTTAGCGTTCAGCTATCGTGAAGGCTCGCTTTGGCCCAGGGAGAGCAAAGCGCCTGGGGAAGAAATCTCAGCAGACCCCGCTGCCTTTCCACGGTGCAAAGCGTGCCACTGCAGACTCTTTTCCAAAGAAGAGAGCGCACAGGCAACAGCAGCCCGCACGTTTCTCGGTGAAAGGGAGAGCTCCCTGACTTCACCCAGCCCTCTGAGCAAAGGCAGGCAGAGGGAGAGAAGCTTCCCTTCCTTCCCCTTGCCCGCAGTGCAGTCCTCGTTTGCTCTCGCAAACGCAAGGCTTCTTCTGAGAAACTAGATCGCGGTGCAGCTCTCCTTCCACAGGAGCAACGACAGAGCTTTAGCTTCTAGGAAGAGACTGGGAAAGCAGCCGGGGAGAGAAGGCCTTTTCCTAGTCTCTTTTCTTTCGGCCTGAATTCGGTGCATTGGCACTGGCCAAAGCAAGGTTTCCCAGCCCCACGGACGACGCGGCAGCTCTCTCCCGGCAGAGCAAGTCCCAGGCAGCGTTGCCCTGCCGAGATAGAGTGGATACGCTGAGGCCCAGGGAAAACACACTGCCCAGAGAAATCCTAGCAAAGCCGTGGGCTTCTCCACAGGAACCCATGTCCGTTTCAGTTCTTTGCCGAGAACGGAGCTCGGAGGCAACATCAGATTGTGTGTATCTCAGGGAGAGAAAGAAGGCTGGGACTTCCCCCGTTCCTCTGACGAAAGCCGTTACAGGGAGAAAAGCGTCCTTTGCTTTCGCTTTCCCGCAGGGAGCTCGGCGAAACGGCCCTTCGCGAAGGGCCGTTTTCCCCCGGAGAACTGCCTGGCGGCAGCCCCGTTCTCCAAGCACAACGCGTATGCAGTGTTAGCGTTCAGCTATCGTGAAGGCTCGCTTTGGCCCAGGGAGAGCAAAGCGCCTGGGGAAGAAATCTCAGCAGACCCCGCTGCCTTTCCACGGTGCAAAGCGTGCCACTGCAGACTCTTTTCCAAAGAAGAGAGCGCACAGGCAACAGCAGCCCGCACGTTTCTCGGTGAAAGGGAGAGCTCCCTGACTTCACCCAGCCCTCTGAGCAAAGGCAGGCAGAGGGAGAGAAGCTTCCCTTCCTTCCCCTTGCCCGCAGTGCAGTCCTCGTTTGCTCTCGCAAACGCAAGGCTTCTTCTGAGAAACTAGATCGCGGTGCAGCTCTCCTTCCAGAGGAGCAACGACAGAGCTTTAGCTTCTAGGAAGAGACTGGGAAAGCAGCCGGGGAGAGAGGGCCTTTTCCTAGTCTCTTTTCTTTCGGCCTGAATTCGGTGCATTGGCACTGGCCAAAGCAAGGTTTCCCAGCCCCACGGACGACGCGGCAGCTCTCTCCCGGCAGAGCAAGTCCCAGGCAGCGTTGCCCTGCCGAGATAGTGTGGATACGCTGAGGCCCAGGGAAAACACACTGCCCAGAGAAATCCTAGCAAAGCCGTGGGCTTCCCCACAGGAACCCATGTCCGTTTCAGTTCTTTGCCGAGAACGGAGCTCGGAGGCAACATCAGATTGTGTGTATCTCAGGGAGAGAAAGAAGGCTGGGACTTCCCCCGTTCCTCTGACGAAAGCCGTTACAGGGAGAAAAGCGTCCTTTGCTTTCGCTTTCCCGCAGGGAGCTCGGCGAAACGGCCCTTCGCGAAGGGCCGTTTTCCCCCGGAGAACTGCCTGGCGGCAGCCCCGTTCTCCAAGCACAACGCGTATGCAGTGTTAGCGTTCAGCTATCGTGAAGGCTCGCTTTGGCCCAGGGAGAGCAAAGCGCCTGGGGAAGAAATCTCAGCAGACCCCGCTGCCTTTCCACGGTGCAAAGCGTGCCACTGCAGACTCTTTTCCAAAGAAGAGAGCGCACAGGCAACAGCAGCCCGCACGTTTCTCGGTGAAAGGGAGAGCTCCCTGACTTCACCCAGCCCTCTGAGCAAAGGCGGGCAGAGGGAGAGAAGCTTCCCTTCCTTCCCCTTGCCCGCAGTCCGGTCCTCGTTTGCTCTCGCAAACGCAAGGCTTCTTCTGAAAAACTACATCGCGGTGCAGCTCTCCTTCCAGAGGAGCAACGACAGAGCTTTAGCTTCTAGGAAGAGACTGGGAAAGCAGCCGGGGAGAGAAGGCCTTTTCCTAGTCTCTTTTCTTTCGGCCTGAATTCGGTCCATTGGCACTGGCCACAGCAAGGTTTCCCAGCCCAAACGACAACGCAGCGGCTCTCTCCTGGCAGAGGAAGTCGCAGGCAGTGTTGCCCTGACGAGATAGTGTGGGTCCACTGAGGCCCAGGGAAAACACACTGCCCAGAGAAATCCTAGCAAAGCCGTGGGCTTCCCCACAGGAACGTATGTCCGTTTCTGTTCTTTGCCGAGAACGGAGCTCGGAGGGAACATCAGATTGTGTGTATCTCAGGGAGAGAAAGAACGCTGTGACTTCCCCCGTTCCTCTGACTAAAGCAGTTACAATGAGAAAACCGCCCTCTGCTTTCGCTTTCCCGCAGGGAGCTCGGCGAAACGGCCCTTCGCGAAGGGCCGTTTTCCCCCGGAGAACTGCCTGGCGGCAGCCCCGTTCTACAACGGGAACGTGTATGCCGTGTTAGCATTAAGCTATCGTGAAGGCTCACTTTGGCCCAGGGAGAGCAAAGCGCCTGGGAAAGAAACCTCAGCAGACCCCGCTGCCTTTCCACGGTGCAAAGCGTGCCACTGCAGACTCTTCCAAAGAAGAGAGCGCACAGGCAACAGCAGCCCGCACGTTTCTCGGTGAAAGGGAGAACTCCCTGACTTCACCCAGTCCTCTGAGCAAAGGCGGCAGAGGGAGAGAAGCTTCCCTTCCTTCCCCTTGCCCGCAGTTGGGTCCTCGTTTGCTCTCGCAAACGCAAGGCTTCTTCTGAAAAACTACATCGCGGTGCAGCTCTCCTTCCAGAGGAGCAACGACAGAGCTTTAGCTTCTAGGAAGAGACTGGGAAAGCAGCCGGGGAGAGAAGGCCTTTTCCTAGTCTCTTTTCTTTCGGCCTGAATTCGGTGCATTGGCACTGGCCAAAGCAAGGTTTCCCAGCCCAACGGACGACGCGGCAGCTCTCTCCTGGCAGAGGAAGTCCCATGCAGCGTTGCCCTGACGAGATAGTGTGGGTACGCTGAGGCCCAAGGAAAACACACTGCCCAGAGAAATCCCAGCAAAGCCGTGGGCTTCCCCACAGGAACCTATGTCCGTTTCAGTTCTTTGCCGAGAACGGAGCTCGGAGGGAACATCAGATTGTGTGTATCTCAGGGAGAGAAAGAACACTGTGACTTCCCCCGTTCCTCTGACGAAAGCAGTTACAGGGAGAAAAGCGTCCTTTGCTTTCGCTTTCCCGCAGGGAGCTCGGCGAAACGGCCCTTCGCGAAAGGCCGTTTTCCCCCGGAGAACTGCCTGGCGGCAGCCCCGCTCTCCAAGCACAACGCGTATGCAGTGTTAGCGTTCAGCTATCGTGAAGGCTGGCTTTGGCCCGGGGAGAGCAAAGCGCCTGGGAAAGAAATCTCGGCAGACCCCGCTGCCTTTCCACGGTACAAAGCGTGCCACTGCAGACTCTTTTCCAAAGAAGAGAGCGCACAGGCAACAGCAGCCCGCACGTTTCTCGGTGAAAGGGAGAACTCCCTGACTTCACCCAGCCCTCTGAGCAAAGGCAGGCAGAGGGAGAGAAGCTTCCCTTCCTTCCCCTTGCCCGCAGTGCAGTCCTCGTTGGCTCTCGCAAACGCAAGGCTTCTTCTGAAAAACTACATCGCGGCGCAGCTCTCCTGCCAGAGGAGCAACGACAGAGCTTTAGCTTCTAGGAAGAGACTGGGAAAGCAGCCGGGGAGAGAAGGCCTTTTCCCAGTCTCTTTTCTTTCGGCCTGAATTCGGTGCATTGGCACTGGCCAAAGCAAGGTTTCCCAGCCCCACGGACGACGCGGCAGCTCTCTCCTGGCAGAGCAAGTCCCATGCAGCGTTGCCCTGACGAGATAGTGTGGGTGCGCCGAGGCCCAGGGAAAACACACTGCCCAGAGAAATCCCAGCAAAGCCGTGGGCTTCCCCACAGGAACCTATGTCCGTTTCAGGTCTTTGCCGAGAACGGAGCTCGGAGGCAACGTCAGATTGTGTGTATCTCAGGGAGAGAAAGAAGGCTGTGACTTCCCCCGTTCCTCTGACGAAAGCAGTTAGAGGGAGAAAAACGTCCTTTGCTTTCGCTTTCCCGCAGGGAGCTGGGCGAAACGGCCCTTCGCGAAGGGCCGTTTTCCCGCGGAGAACTGCCTGGCGGCAGCCCCGCTCTCCAAGCACAACGCGTATGCAGTGTTAGCGTTCAGCTATCGTGAAGGCTGGCTTTGGCCCGGGGAGAGCAAAGCGCCTGGGAAAGAAATCTCGGCAGACCCCGCTGCCTTTCCACGGTACAAAGTGTGCCACTGCAGACTCTTTTCCAAAGAAGAGAGCGCACAGGCAACAGCAGCCCGCACGTTTCTCGGTGAAAGGGAGAACTCCCTGACTTCACCCAGCCCTCTGAGCAAAGGCAGGCAGAGGGAGAGAAGCTTCCCTTCCTTCCCCTTGCCCGCAGTGCAGTCCTCGTTTGCTCTCGCAAACGCAAGGCTTCTTCTGAGAAACTAGATCGCGGTGCAGCTCTCCTTCCACAGGAGCAACGACAGAGCTTTAGCTTCTAGGAAGAGACTGGGAAAGCAGCCGGGGAGAGAAGGCCTTTTCCTAGTCTCTTTTCTTTCGGCCTGAATTCGGTGCATTGGCACTGGCCAAAGCAAGGTTTCCCAGCCCCACGGACGACGCGGCAGCTCTCTCCCGGCAGAGGAAGTCCCAGGCAGCGTTGCCCTGCCGAGATAGTGTGGATACGCTGAGGCCCAGGGAAAACACACTGCCCAGAGAAATCCTAGCAAAGCCGTGGGCTTCTCCACAGGAACCCATGTCCGTTTCAGTTCTTTGCCGAGAACGGAGCTCGGAGGCAACATCAGATTGTGTGTATCTCAGGGAGAGAAAGAAGGCTGGAACTTCCCCCGTTCCTCTGACGAAAGCCGTTACAGGGAGAAAAGCGTCCTTTGCTTTCGCTTTCCCGCAGGGAGCTCGGCGAAACGGCCCTTCGCGAAGGGCCGTTTTCCCCCGGAGAACTGCCTGGCGGCAGCCCCGTTCTCCAAGCACAACGCGTATGCAGTGTTAGCGTTCAGCTATCGTGAAGGCTCGCTTTGGCCCAGGGAGAGCAAAGCGCCTGGGGAAGAAATCTCAGCAGACCCCGCTGCCTTTCCACGGTGCAAAGCGTGCCACTGCAGACTCTTTTCCAAAGAAGAGAGCGCACAGGCAACAGCAGCCCGCACGTTTCTCGGTGAAAGGGAGAGCTCCCTGACTTCACCCAGCCCTCTGAGCAAAGGCAGGCAGAGGGAGAGAAGCTTCCCTTCCTTCCCCTTGCCCGCAGTGCAGTCCTCGTTTGCTCTCGCAAACGCAAGGCTTCTTCTGAGAAACTAGATCGCGGTGCAGCTCTCCTTCCACAGGAGCAACGACAGAGCTTTAGCTTCTAGGAAGAGACTGGGAAAGCAGCCGGGGAGAGAAGGCCTTTTCCTAGTCTCTTTTCTTTCGGCCTGAATTCGGTGCATTGGCACTGGCCAAAGCAAGGTTTCCCAGCCCCACGGACGACGCGGCAGCTCTCTCCCGGCAGAGCAAGTCCCAGGCAGCGTTGCCCTGCCGAGATAGAGTGGATACGCTGAGGCCCAGGGAAAACACACTGCCCAGAGAAATCCTAGCAAAGCCGTGGGCTTCTCCACAGGAACCCATGTCCGTTTCAGTTCTTTGCCGAGAACGGAGCTCGGAGGCAACATCAGATTGTGTGTATCTCAGGGAGAGAAAGAAGGCTGGGACTTCCCCCGTTCCTCTGACGAAAGCCGTTACAGGGAGAAAAGCGTCCTTTGCTTTCGCTTTCCCGCAGGGAGCTCGGCGAAACGGCCCTTCGCGAAGGGCCGTTTTCCCCCGGAGAACTGCCTGGCGGCAGCCCCGTTCTCCAAGCACAACGCGTATGCAGTGTTAGCGTTCAGCTATCGTGAAGGCTCGCTTTGGCCCAGGGAGAGCAAAGCGCCTGGGGAAGAAATCTCAGCAGACCCCGCTGCCTTTCCACGGTGCAAAGCGTGCCACTGCAGACTCTTTTCCAAAGAAGAGAGCGCACAGGCAACAGCAGCCCGCACGTTTCTCGGTGAAAGGGAGAGCTCCCTGACTTCACCCAGCCCTCTGAGCAAAGGCAGGCAGAGGGAGAGAAGCTTCCCTTCCTTCCCCTTGCCCGCAGTGCAGTCCTCGTTTGCTCTCGCAAACGCAAGGCTTCTTCTGAGAAACTAGATCGCGGTGCAGCTCTCCTTCCAGAGGAGCAACGACAGAGCTTTAGCTTCTAGGAAGAGACTGGGAAAGCAGCCGGGGAGAGAGGGCCTTTTCCTAGTCTCTTTTCTTTCGGCCTGAATTCGGTGCATTGGCACTGGCCAAAGCAAGGTTTCCCAGCCCCACGGACGACGCGGCAGCTCTCTCCCGGCAGAGCAAGTCCCAGGCAGCGTTGCCCTGCCGAGATAGTGTGGATACGCTGAGGCCCAGGGAAAACACACTGCCCAGAGAAATCCTAGCAAAGCCGTGGGCTTCCCCACAGGAACCCATGTCCGTTTCAGTTCTTTGCCGAGAACGGAGCTCGGAGGCAACATCAGATTGTGTGTATCTCAGGGAGAGAAAGAAGGCTGGGACTTCCCCCGTTCCTCTGACGAAAGCCGTTACAGGGAGAAAAGCGTCCTTTGCTTTCGCTTTCCCGCAGGGAGCTCGGCGAAACGGCCCTTCGCGAAGGGCCGTTTTCCCCCGGAGAACTGCCTGGCGGCAGCCCCGTTCTCCAAGCACAACGCGTATGCAGTGTTAGCGTTCAGCTATCGTGAAGGCTCGCTTTGGCCCAGGGAGAGCAAAGCGCCTGGGGAAGAAATCTCAGCAGACCCCGCTGCCTTTCCACGGTGCAAAGCGTGCCACTGCAGACTCTTTTCCAAAGAAGAGAGCGCACAGGCAACAGCAGCCCGCACGTTTCTCGGTGAAAGGGAGAGCTCCCTGACTTCACCCAGCCCTCTGAGCAAAGGCGGGCAGAGGGAGAGAAGCTTCCCTTCCTTCCCCTTGCCCGCAGTCCGGTCCTCGTTTGCTCTCGCAAACGCAAGGCTTCTTCTGAAAAACTACATCGCGGTGCAGCTCTCCTTCCAGAGGAGCAACGACAGAGCTTTAGCTTCTAGGAAGAGACTGGGAAAGCAGCCGGGGAGAGAAGGCCTTTTCCTAGTCTCTTTTCTTTCGGCCTGAATTCGGTCCATTGGCACTGGCCACAGCAAGGTTTCCCAGCCCAAACGACAACGCAGCGGCTCTCTCCTGGCAGAGGAAGTCGCAGGCAGTGTTGCCCTGACGAGATAGTGTGGGTCCACTGAGGCCCAGGGAAAACACACTGCCCAGAGAAATCCTAGCAAAGCCGTGGGCTTCCCCACAGGAACGTATGTCCGTTTCTGTTCTTTGCCGAGAACGGAGCTCGGAGGGAACATCAGATTGTGTGTATCTCAGGGAGAGAAAGAACGCTGTGACTTCCCCCGTTCCTCTGACTAAAGCAGTTACAATGAGAAAACCGCCCTCTGCTTTCGCTTTCCCGCAGGGAGCTCGGCGAAACGGCCCTTCGCGAAGGGCCGTTTTCCCCCGGAGAACTGCCTGGCGGCAGCCCCGTTCTACAACGGGAACGTGTATGCCGTGTTAGCATTAAGCTATCGTGAAGGCTCACTTTGGCCCAGGGAGAGCAAAGCGCCTGGGAAAGAAACCTCAGCAGACCCCGCTGCCTTTCCACGGTGCAAAGCGTGCCACTGCAGACTCTTCCAAAGAAGAGAGCGCACAGGCAACAGCAGCCCGCACGTTTCTCGGTGAAAGGGAGAACTCCCTGACTTCACCCAGTCCTCTGAGCAAAGGCGGCAGAGGGAGAGAAGCTTCCCTTCCTTCCCCTTGCCCGCAGTTGGGTCCTCGTTTGCTCTCGCAAACGCAAGGCTTCTTCTGAAAAACTACATCGCGGTGCAGCTCTCCTTCCAGAGGAGCAACGACAGAGCTTTAGCTTCTAGGAAGAGACTGGGAAAGCAGCCGGGGAGAGAAGGCCTTTTCCTAGTCTCTTTTCTTTCGGCCTGAATTCGGTGCATTGGCACTGGCCAAAGCAAGGTTTCCCAGCCCAACGGACGACGCGGCAGCTCTCTCCTGGCAGAGGAAGTCCCATGCAGCGTTGCCCTGACGAGATAGTGTGGGTACGCTGAGGCCCAAGGAAAACACACTGCCCAGAGAAATCCCAGCAAAGCCGTGGGCTTCCCCACAGGAACCTATGTCCGTTTCAGTTCTTTGCCGAGAACGGAGCTCGGAGGGAACATCAGATTGTGTGTATCTCAGGGAGAGAAAGAACACTGTGACTTCCCCCGTTCCTCTGACGAAAGCAGTTACAGGGAGAAAAGCGTCCTTTGCTTTCGCTTTCCCGCAGGGAGCTCGGCGAAACGGCCCTTCGCGAAAGGCCGTTTTCCCCCGGAGAACTGCCTGGCGGCAGCCCCGCTCTCCAAGCACAACGCGTATGCAGTGTTAGCGTTCAGCTATCGTGAAGGCTGGCTTTGGCCCGGGGAGAGCAAAGCGCCTGGGAAAGAAATCTCGGCAGACCCCGCTGCCTTTCCACGGTACAAAGCGTGCCACTGCAGACTCTTTTCCAAAGAAGAGAGCGCACAGGCAACAGCAGCCCGCACGTTTCTCGGTGAAAGGGAGAACTCCCTGACTTCACCCAGCCCTCTGAGCAAAGGCAGGCAGAGGGAGAGAAGCTTCCCTTCCTTCCCCTTGCCCGCAGTGCAGTCCTCGTTGGCTCTCGCAAACGCAAGGCTTCTTCTGAAAAACTACATCGCGGCGCAGCTCTCCTGCCAGAGGAGCAACGACAGAGCTTTAGCTTCTAGGAAGAGACTGGGAAAGCAGCCGGGGAGAGAAGGCCTTTTCCCAGTCTCTTTTCTTTCGGCCTGAATTCGGTGCATTGGCACTGGCCAAAGCAAGGTTTCCCAGCCCCACGGACGACGCGGCAGCTCTCTCCTGGCAGAGCAAGTCCCATGCAGCGTTGCCCTGACGAGATAGTGTGGGTGCGCCGAGGCCCAGGGAAAACACACTGCCCAGAGAAATCCCAGCAAAGCCGTGGGCTTCCCCACAGGAACCTATGTCCGTTTCAGGTCTTTGCCGAGAACGGAGCTCGGAGGCAACGTCAGATTGTGTGTATCTCAGGGAGAGAAAGAAGGCTGTGACTTCCCCCGTTCCTCTGACGAAAGCAGTTAGAGGGAGAAAAACGTCCTTTGCTTTCGCTTTCCCGCAGGGAGCTGGGCGAAACGGCCCTTCGCGAAGGGCCGTTTTCCCGCGGAGAACTGCCTGGCGGCAGCCCCGCTCTCCAAGCACAACGCGTATGCAGTGTTAGCGTTCAGCTATCGTGAAGGCTGGCTTTGGCCCGGGGAGAGCAAAGCGCCTGGGAAAGAAATCTCGGCAGACCCCGCTGCCTTTCCACGGTACAAAGTGTGCCACTGCAGACTCTTTTCCAAAGAAGAGAGCGCACAGGCAACAGCAGCCCGCACGTTTCTCGGTGAAAGGGAGAACTCCCTGACTTCACCCAGCCCTCTGAGCAAAGGCAGGCAGAGGGAGAGAAGCTTCCCTTCCTTCCCCTTGCCCGCAGTGCAGTCCTCGTTTGCTCTCGCAAACGCAAGGCTTCTTCTGAGAAACTAGATCGCGGTGCAGCTCTCCTTCCACAGGAGCAACGACAGAGCTTTAGCTTCTAGGAAGAGACTGGGAAAGCAGCCGGGGAGAGAAGGCCTTTTCCTAGTCTCTTTTCTTTCGGCCTGAATTCGGTGCATTGGCACTGGCCAAAGCAAGGTTTCCCAGCCCCACGGACGACGCGGCAGCTCTCTCCCGGCAGAGGAAGTCCCAGGCAGCGTTGCCCTGCCGAGATAGTGTGGATACGCTGAGGCCCAGGGAAAACACACTGCCCAGAGAAATCCTAGCAAAGCCGTGGGCTTCTCCACAGGAACCCATGTCCGTTTCAGTTCTTTGCCGAGAACGGAGCTCGGAGGCAACATCAGATTGTGTGTATCTCAGGGAGAGAAAGAAGGCTGGAACTTCCCCCGTTCCTCTGACGAAAGCCGTTACAGGGAGAAAAGCGTCCTTTGCTTTCGCTTTCCCGCAGGGAGCTCGGCGAAACGGCCCTTCGCGAAGGGCCGTTTTCCCCCGGAGAACTGCCTGGCGGCAGCCCCGTTCTCCAAGCACAACGCGTATGCAGTGTTAGCGTTCAGCTATCGTGAAGGCTCGCTTTGGCCCAGGGAGAGCAAAGCGCCTGGGGAAGAAATCTCAGCAGACCCCGCTGCCTTTCCACAGTGCAAAGCGTGCCACTGCAGACTCTTTTCCAAAGAAGAGAGCGCACAGGCAACAGCAGCCCGCACGTTTCTCGGTGAAAGGGAGAACTCCCTGACTTCACCCAGCCCTCTGAGCAAAGGCAGGCAGAGGGAGAGAAGCTTCCCTTCCTTCCCCTTGCCCGCAGTGCAGTCCTCGTTTGCTCTCGCAAACGCAAGGCTTCTTCTGAGAAACTAGATCGCGGTGCAGCTCTCCTTCCACAGGAGCAACGACAGAGCTTTAGCTTCTAGGAAGAGACTGGGAAAGCAGCCGGGGAGAGAAGGCCTTTTCCTAGTCTCTTTTCTTTCGGCCTGAATTCGGTGCATTGGCACTGGCCAAAGCAAGGTTTCCCAGCCCCACGGACGACGCGGCAGCTCTCTCCCGGCAGAGCAAGTCCCAGGCAGCGTTGCCCTGCCGAGATAGTGTGGATACGCTGAGGCCCAGGGAAAACACACTGCCCAGAGAAATCCTAGCAAAGCCGTGGGCTTCCCCACAGGAACCCATGTCCGTTTCAGTTCTTTGCCGAGAACGGAGCTCGGAGGCAACATCAGATTGTGTGTATCTCAGGGAGAGAAAGAAGGCTGGGACTTCCCCCGTTCCTCTGACGAAAGCCGTTACAGGGAGAAAAGCGTCCTTTGCTTTCGCTTTCCCGCAGGGAGCTCGGCGAAACGGCCCTTCGCGAAGGGCCGTTTTCCCCCGGAGAACTGCCTGGCGGCAGCCCCGTTCTCCAAGCACAACGCGTATGCAGTGTTAGCGTTCAGCTATCGTGAAGGCTCGCTTTGGCCCAGGGAGAGCAAAGCGCCTGGGGAAGAAATCTCAGCAGACCCCGCTGCCTTTCCACGGTGCAAAGCGTGCCACTGCAGACTCTTTTCCAAAGAAGAGAGCGCACAGGCAACAGCAGCCCGCACGTTTCTCGGTGAAAGGGAGAGCTCCCTGACTTCACCCAGCCCTCTGAGCAAAGGCAGGCAGAGGGAGAGAAGCTTCCCTTCCTTCCCCTTGCCCGCAGTGCAGTCCTCGTTTGCTCTCGCAAACGCAAGGCTTCTTCTGAGAAACTAGATCGCGGTGCAGCTCTCCTTCCAGAGGAGCAACGACAGAGCTTTAGCTTCTAGGAAGAGACTGGGAAAGCAGCCGGGGAGAGAAGGCCTTTTCCTAGTCTCTTTTCTTTCGGCCTGAATTCGGTGCATTGGCACTGGCCAAAGCAAGGTTTCCCAGCCCCACGGACGACGCGGCAGCTCTCTCCCGGCAGAGCAAGTCCCAGGCAGCGTTGCCCTGCCGAGATAGAGTGGATACGCTGAGGCCCAGGGAAAACACACTGCCCAGAGAAATCCTAGCAAAGCCGTGGGCTTCTCCACAGGAACCCATGTCCGTTTCAGTTCTTTGCCGAGAACGGAGCTCGGAGGCAACATCAGATTGTGTGTATCTCAGGGAGAGAAAGAAGGCTGGGACTTCCCCCGTTCCTCTGACGAAAGCCGTTACAGGGAGAAAAGCGTCCTTTGCTTTCGCTTTCCCGCAGGGAGCTCGGCGAAACGGCCCTTCGCGAAGGGCCGTTTTCCCCCGGAGAACTGCCTGGCGGCAGCCCCGTTCTCCAAGCACAACGCGTATGCAGTGTTAGCGTTCAGCTATCGTGAAGGCTCGCTTTGGCCCAGGGAGAGCAAAGCGCCTGGGGAAGAAATCTCAGCAGACCCCGCTGCCTTTCCACGGTGCAAAGCGTGCCACTGCAGACTCTTTTCCAAAGAAGAGAGCGCACAGGCAACAGCAGCCCGCACGTTTCTCGGTGAAAGGGAGAGCTCCCTGACTTCACCCAGCCCTCTGAGCAAAGGCAGGCAGAGGGAGAGAAGCTTCCCTTCCTTCCCCTTGCCCGCAGTGCAGTCCTCGTTTGCTCTCGCAAACGCAAGGCTTCTTCTGAGAAACTAGATCGCGGTGCAGCTCTCCTTCCACAGGAGCAACGACAGAGCTTTAGCTTCTAGGAAGAGACTGGGAAAGCAGCCGGGGAGAGAAGGCCTTTTCCTAGTCTCTTTTCTTTCGGCCTGAATTCGGTGCATTGGCACTGGCCAAAGCAAGGTTTCCCAGCCCCACGGACGACGCGGCAGCTCTCTCCTGGCAGAGCAAGTCCCAGGCAGCGTTGCCCTGCCGAGATAGTGTGGATACGCTGAGGCCCAGGGAAAACACACTGCCCAGAGAAATCCTAGCAAAGCCGTGGGCTTCCCCACAGGAACCCATGTCCGTTTCAGTTCTTTGCCGAGAACGGAGCTCGGAGGCAACATCAGATTGTGTGTATCTCAGGGAGAGAAAGAAGGCTGGGACTTCCCCCGTTCCTCTGACGAAAGCCGTTACAGGGAGAAAAGCGTCCTTTGCTTTCGCTTTCCCGCAGGGAGCTCGGCGAAACGGCCCTTCGCGAAGGGCCGTTTTCCCCCGGAGAACTGCCTGGCGGCAGCCCCGTTCTCCAAGCACAACGCGTATGCAGTGTTAGCGTTCAGCTATCGTGAAGGCTCGCTTTGGCCCAGGGAGAGCAAAGCGCCTGGGGAAGAAATCTCAGCAGACCCCGCTGCCTTTCCACGGTGCAAAGCGTGCCACTGCAGACTCTTTTCCAAAGAAGAGAGCGCACAGGCAACAGCAGCCCGCACGTTTCTCGGTGAAAGGGAGAGCTCCCTGACTTCACCCAGCCCTCTGAGCAAAGGCAGGCAGAGGGAGAGAAGCTTCCCTTCCTTCCCCTTGCCCGCAGTGCAGTCCTCGTTTGCTCTCGCAAACGCAAGGCTTCTTCTGAGAAACTAGATCGCGGTGCAGCTCTCCTTCCAGAGGAGGAACGACAGAGCTTTAGCTTCTAGGAAGAGACTGGGAAAGCAGCCGGGGAGAGAAGGCCTTTTCCTAGTCTCTTTTCTTTCGGCCTGAATTCGGTGCATTGGCACTGGCCAAAGCAAGGTTTCCCAGCCCCACGGACGACGCGGCAGCTCTCTCCTGGCAGAGCAAGTCCCAGGCAGCGTTGCCCTGCCGAGATAGTGTGGATACGCTGAGGCCCAGGGAAAACACACTGCCCAGAGAAATCCTAGCAAAGCCGTGGGCTTCCCCACAGGAACCCATGTCCGTTTCAGTTCTTTGCCGAGAACGGAGCTCGGAGGCAACATCAGATTGTGTGTATCTCAGGGAGAGAAAGAAGGCTGGGACTTCCCCCGTTCCTCTGACGAAAGCCGTTACAGGGAGAAAAGCGTCCTTTGCTTTCGCTTTCCCGCAGGGAGCTCGGCGAAATGGCCCTTCGCGAAGGGCCGTTTTCCCCCGGAGAACTGCCTGGCGGCAGCCCCGTTCTCCAAGCACAACGCGTATGCAGTGTTAGCGTTCAGCTATCGTGAAGGCTCGCTTTGGCCCAGGGAGAGCAAAGCGCCTGGGGAAGAAATCTCAGCAGACCCCGCTGCCTTTCCACGGTGCAAAGCGTGCCACTGCAGACTCTTCCAAAGAAGAGAGCGCACAGGCAACAGCAGCCCGCACGTTTCTCGGTGAAAGGGAGAACTCCCTGACTTCACCCAGCCCTCTGAGCAAAGGCAGGCAGAGGGAGAGAAGCTTCCCTTCCTTCCCCTTGCCCGCAGTGCAGTCCTCGTTTGCTCTCGCAAACGCAAGGCTTCTTCTGAGAAACTAGATCGCGGTGCAGCTCTCCTTCCACAGGAGCAACGACAGAGCTTTAGCTTCTAGGAAGAGACTGGGAAAGCAGCCGGGGAGAGAGGGCCTTTTCCTAGTCTCTTTTCTTTCGGCCTGATTTCGGTGCATTGGCACTGGCCAAAGCAAGGTTTCCCAGCCCCACGGACGACGCGGCAGCTCTCTCCCGGCAGAGCAATTCCCAGGCAGCGTTGCCCTGCCGAGATAGTGTGGATACGCTGAGGCCCAGGGAAAACACACTGCCCAGAGAAATCCTAGCAAAGCCGTGGGCTTCCCCACAGGAACCCATGTCCGTTTCAGTTCTTTGCCGAGAACGGAGCTCGGAGGCAACATCAGATTGTGTGTATCTCAGGGAGAGAAAGAAGGCTGGGACTTCCCCCGTTCCTCTGACGAAAGCCGTTACAGGGAGAAAAGCGTCCTTTGCTTTCGCTTTCCCGCAGGGAGCTCGGCGAAACGGCCCTTCGCGAAGGGCCGTTTTCCCCCGGAGAACTGCCTGGCGGCAGCCCCGTTCTCCAAGCACAACGCGTATGCAGTGTTAGCGTTCAGCTATCGTGAAGGCTCGCTTTGGCCCAGGGAGAGCAAAGCGCCTGGGGAAGAAATCTCAGCAGACCCCGCTGCCTTTCCACGGTGCAAAGCGTGCCACTGCAGACTCTTTTCCAAAGAAGAGAGCGCACAGGCAACAGCAGCCCGCACGTTTCTCGGTGAAAGGGAGAGCTCCCTGACTTCACCCAGCCCTCTGAGCAAAGGCAGGCAGAGGGAGAGAAGCTTCCCTTCCTTCCCCTTGCCCGCAGTGCAGTCCTCGTTTGCTCTCGCAAACGCAAGGCTTCTTCTGAGAAACTAGATCGCGGTGCAGCTCTCCTTCCAGAGGAGCAACGACAGAGCTTTAGCTTCTAGGAAGAGACTGGGAAAGCAGCCGGGGAGAGAGGGCCTTTTCCTAGTCTCTTTTCTTTCGGCCTGAATTCGGTGCATTGGCACTGGCCAAAGCAAGGTTTCCCAGCCCCACGGACGACGCGGCAGCTCTCTCCCGGCAGAGCAAGTCCCAGGCAGCGTTGCCCTGCCGAGATAGTGTGGATACGCTGAGGCCCAGGGAAAACACACTGCCCAGAGAAATCCTAGCAAAGCCGTGGGCTTCCCCACAGGAACCCATGTCCGTTTCAGTTCTTTGCCGAGAACGGAGCTCGGAGGCAACATCAGATTGTGTGTATCTCAGGGAGAGAAAGAAGGCTGGGACTTCCCCCGTTCCTCTGACGAAAGCCGTTACAGGGAGAAAAGCGTCCTTTGCTTTCGCTTTCCCGCAGGGAGCTCGGCGAAACGGCCCTTCGCGAAGGGCCGTTTTCCCCCGGAGAACTGCCTGGCGGCAGCCCCGTTCTCCAAGCACAACGCGTATGCAGTGTTAGCGTTCAGCTATCGTGAAGGCTCGCTTTGGCCCAGGGAGAGCAAAGCGCCTGGGGAAGAAATCTCAGCAGACCCCGCTGCCTTTCCACGGTGCAAAGCGTGCCACTGCAGACTCTTTTCCAAAGAAGAGAGCGCACAGGCAACAGCAGCCCGCACGTTTCTCGGTGAAAGGGAGAGCTCCCTGACTTCACCCAGCCCTCTGAGCAAAGGCGGGCAGAGGGAGAGAAGCTTCCCTTCCTTCCCCTTGCCCGCAGTCCGGTCCTCGTTTGCTCTCGCAAACGCAAGGCTTCTTCTGAAAAACTACATCGCGGTGCAGCTCTCCTTCCAGAGGAGCAACGACAGAGCTTTAGCTTCTAGGAAGAGACTGGGAAAGCAGCCGGGGAGAGAAGGCCTTTTCCTAGTCTCTTTTCTTTCGGCCTGAATTCGGTCCATTGGCACTGGCCACAGCATGGTTTCCCAGCCCAAACGACAACGCAGCGGCTCTCTCCTGGCAGAGGAAGTCGCAGGCAGTGTTGCCCTGACGAGATAGTGTGGGTCCACTGAGGCCCAGGGAAAACACACTGCCCAGAGAAATCCTAGCAAAGCCGTGGGCTTCCCCACAGGAACGTATGTCCGTTTCTGTTCTTTGCCGAGAACGGAGCTCGGAGGGAACATCAGATTGTGTGTATCTCAGGGAGAGAAAGAACGCTGTGACTTCCCCCGTTCCTCTGACTAAAGCAGTTACAATGAGAAAACCGCCCTCTGCTTTCGCTTTCCCGCAGGGAGCTCGGCGAAACGGCCCTTCGCGAAGGGCCGTTTTCCCCCGGAGAACTGCCTGGCGGCAGCCCCGTTCTACAACGGGAACGTGTATGCCGTGTTAGCATTAAGCTATCGTGAAGGCTCACTTTGGCCCAGGGAGAGCAAAGCGCCTGGGAAAGAAACCTCAGCAGACCCCGCTGCCTTTCCACGGTGCAAAGCGTGCCACTGCAGACTCTTCCAAAGAAGAGAGCGCACAGGCAACAGCAGCCCGCACGTTTCTCGGTGAAAGGGAGAACTCCCTGACTTCACCCAGTCCTCTGAGCAAAGGCGGCAGAGGGAGAGAAGCTTCCCTTCCTTCCCCTTGCCCGCAGTTGGGTCCTCGTTTGCTCTCGCAAACGCAAGGCTTCTTCTGAAAAACTACATCGCGGTGCAGCTCTCCTTCCAGAGGAGCAACGACAGAGCTTTAGCTTCTAGGAAGAGACTGGGAAAGCAGCCGGGGAGAGAAGGCCTTTTCCTAGTCTCTTTTCTTTCGGCCTGAATTCGGTGCATTGGCACTGGCCAAAGCAAGGTTTCCCAGCCCAACGGACGACGCGGCAGCTCTCTCCTGGCAGAGGAAGTCCCATGCAGCGTTGCCCTGACGAGATAGTGTGGGTACGCTGAGGCCCAAGGAAAACACACTGCCCAGAGAAATCCCAGCAAAGCCGTGGGCTTCCCCACAGGAACCTATGTCCGTTTCAGTTCTTTGCCGAGAACGGAGCTCGGAGGGAACATCAGATTGTGTGTATCTCAGGGAGAGAAAGAACACTGTGACTTCCCCCGTTCCTCTGACGAAAGCAGTTACAGGGAGAAAAGCGTCCTTTGCTTTCGCTTTCCCGCAGGGAGCTCGGCGAAACGGCCCTTCGCGAAAGGCCGTTTTCCCCCGGAGAACTGCCTGGCGGCAGCCCCGCTCTCCAAGCACAACGCGTATGCAGTGTTAGCGTTCAGCTATCGTGAAGGCTGGCTTTGGCCCGGGGAGAGCAAAGCGCCTGGGAAAGAAATCTCGGCAGACCCCGCTGCCTTTCCACGGTACAAAGCGTGCCACTGCAGACTCTTTTCCAAAGAAGAGAGCGCACAGGCAACAGCAGCCCGCACGTTTCTCGGTGAAAGGGAGAACTCCCTGACTTCACCCAGCCCTCTGAGCAAAGGCAGGCAGAGGGAGAGAAGCTTCCCTTCCTTCCCCTTGCCCGCAGTGCAGTCCTCGTTGGCTCTCGCAAACGCAAGGCTTCTTCTGAAAAACTACATCGCGGCGCAGCTCTCCTGCCAGAGGAGCAACGACAGAGCTTTAGCTTCTAGGAAGAGACTGGGAAAGCAGCCGGGGAGAGAAGGCCTTTTCCCAGTCTCTTTTCTTTCGGCCTGAATTCGGTGCATTGGCACTGGCCAAAGCAAGGTTTCCCAGCCCCACGGACGACGCGGCAGCTCTCTCCTGGCAGAGCAAGTCCCATGCAGCGTTGCCCTGACGAGATAGTGTGGGTGCGCCGAGGCCCAGGGAAAACACACTGCCCAGAGAAATCCCAGCAAAGCCGTGGGCTTCCCCACAGGAACCTATGTCCGTTTCAGGTCTTTGCCGAGAACGGAGCTCGGAGGCAACGTCAGATTGTGTGTATCTCAGGGAGAGAAAGAAGGCTGTGACTTCCCCCGTTCCTCTGACGAAAGCAGTTAGAGGGAGAAAAACGTCCTTTGCTTTCGCTTTCCCGCAGGGAGCTGGGCGAAACGGCCCTTCGCGAAGGGCCGTTTTCCCCCGGAGAACTGCCTGGCGGCAGCCCCGCTCTCCAAGCACAACGCGTATGCAGTGTTAGCGTTCAGCTATCGTGAAGGCTGGCTTTGGCCCGGGGAGAGCAAAGCGCCTGGGAAAGAAATCTCGGCAGACCCCGCTGCCTTTCCACGGTACAAAGTGTGCCACTGCAGACTCTTTTCCAAAGAAGAGAGCGCACAGGCAACAGCAGCCCGCACGTTTCTCGGTGAAAGGGAGAACTCCCTGACTTCACCCAGCCCTCTGAGCAAAGGCAGGCAGAGGGAGAGAAGCTTCCCTTCCTTCCCCTTGCCCGCAGTGCAGTCCTCGTTGGCTCTCGCAAACGCAAGGCTTCTTCTGAAAAACTACATCGCGGCGCAGCTCTCCTGCCAGAGGAGCAACGACAGAGCTTTAGCTTCTAGGAAGAGACTGGGAAAGCAGCCGGGGAGAGAAGGCCTTTTCCCAGTCTCTTTTCTTTCGGCCTGAATTCGGTGCATTGGCACTGGCCAAAGCAAGGTTTCCCAGCCCCACGGACGACGCGGCAGCTCTCTCCTGGCAGAGCAAGTCCCATGCAGCGTTGCCCTGACGAGATAGTGTGGGTGCGCCGAGGCCCAGGGAAAACACACTGCCCAGAGAAATCCCAGCAAAGCCGTGGGCTTCCCCACAGGAACCTATGTCCGTTTCAGGTCTTTGCCGAGAACGGAGCTCGGAGGCAACGTCAGATTGTGTGTATCTCAGGGAGAGAAAGAAGGCTGTGACTTCCCCCGTTCCTCTGACGAAAGCAGTTAGAGGGAGAAAAACGTCCTTTGCTTTCGCTTTCCCGCAGGGAGCTGGGCGAAACGGCCCTTCGCGAAGGGCCGTTTTCCCCCGGAGAACTGCCTGGCGGCAGCCCCGCTCTCCAAGCACAACGCGTATGCAGTGTTAGCGTTCAGCTATCGTGAAGGCTGGCTTTGGCCCGGGGAGAGCAAAGCGCCTGGGAAAGAAATCTCGGCAGACCCCGCTGCCTTTCCACGGTACAAAGCGTGCCACTGCAGACTCTTTTCCAAAGAAGAGAGCGCACAGGCAACAGCAGCCCGCACGTTTCTCGGTGAAAGGGAGAACTCCCTGACTTCACCCAGCCCTCTGAGCAAAGGCAGGCAGAGGGAGAGAAGCTTCCCTTCCTTCCCCTTGCCCGCAGTGCAGTCCTCGTTGGCTCTCGCAAACGCAAGGCTTCTTCTGAAAAACTACATCGCGGCGCAGCTCTCCTGCCAGAGGAGCAACGACAGAGCTTTAGCTTCTAGGAAGAGACTGGGAAAGCAGCCGGGGAGAGAAGGCCTTTTCCCAGTCTCTTTTCTTTCGGCCTGAATTCGGTGCATTGGCACTGGCCAAAGCAAGGTTTCCCAGCCCCACGGACGACGCGGCAGCTCTCTCCTGGCAGAGCAAGTCCCATGCAGCGTTGCCCTGACGAGATAGTGTGGGTGCGCCGAGGCCCAGGGAAAACACACTGCCCAGAGAAATCCCAGCAAAGCCGTGGGCTTCCCCACAGGAACCTATGTCCGTTTCAGGTCTTTGCCGAGAACGGAGCTCGGAGGCAACGTCAGATTGTGTGTATCTCAGGGAGAGAAAGAAGGCTGTGACTTCCCCCGTTCCTCTGACGAAAGCAGTTAGAGGGAGAAAAACGTCCTTTGCTTTCGCTTTCCCGCAGGGAGCTGGGCGAAACGGCCCTTCGCGAAGGGCCGTTTTCCCCCGGAGAACTGCCTGGCGGCAGCCCCGCTCTCCAAGCACAACGCGTATGCAGTGTTAGCGTTCAGCTATCGTGAAGGCTGGCTTTGGCCCGGGGAGAGCAAAGCGCCTGGGAAAGAAATCTCGGCAGACCCCGCTGCCTTTCCACGGTACAAAGCGTGCCACTGCAGACTCTTTTCCAAAGAAGAGAGCGCACAGGCAACAGCAGCCCGCACGTTTCTCGGTGAAAGGGAGAACTCCCTGACTTCACCCAGCCCTCTGAGCAAAGGCAGGCAGAGGGAGAGAAGCTTCCCTTCCTTCCCCTTGCCCGCAGTGCAGTCCTCGTTGGCTCTCGCAAACGCAAGGCTTCTTCTGAAAAACTACATCGCGGCGCAGCTCTCCTGCCAGAGGAGCAACGACAGAGCTTTAGCTTCTAGGAAGAGACTGGGAAAGCAGCCGGGGAGAGAAGGCCTTTTCCCAGTCTCTTTTCTTTCGGCCTGAATTCGGTGCATTGGCACTGGCCAAAGCAAGGTTTCCCAGCCCCACGGACGACGCGGCAGCTCTCTCCTGGCAGAGCAAGTCCCATGCAGCGTTGCCCTGACGAGATAGTGTGGGCGCGCCGAGGCCCAGGGAAAACACACTGCCCAGAGAAATCCCAGCAAAGCCGTGGGCTTCCCCACAGGAACCTATGTCCGTTTCAGGTCTTTGCCGAGAACGGAGCTCGGAGGCAACGTCAGATTGTGTGTATCTCAGGGAGAGAAAGAAGGCTGTGACTTCCCCCGTTCCTCTGACGAAAGCAGTTAGAGGGAGAAAAACGTCCTTTGCTTTCGCTTTCCCGCAGGGAGCTGGGCGAAACGGCCCTTCGCGAAGGGCCGTTTTCCCCCGGAGAACTGCCTGGCGGCAGCCCCGCTCTCCAAGCACAACGCGTATGCAGTGTTAGCGTTCAGCTATCGTGAAGGCTGGCTTTGGCCCGGGGAGAGCAAAGCGCCTGGGAAAGAAATCTCGGCAGACCCCGCTGCCTTTCCACGGTACAAAGCGTGCCACTGCAGACTCTTTTCCAAAGAAGAGAGCGCACAGGCAACAGCAGCCCGCACGTTTCTCGGTGAAAGGGAGAACTCCCTGACTTCACCCAGCCCTCTGAGCAAAGGCAGGCAGAGGGAGAGAAGCTTCCCTTCCTTCCCCTTGCCCGCAGTGCAGTCCTCGTTGGCTCTCGCAAACGCAAGGCTTCTTCTGAAAAACTACATCGCGGCGCAGCTCTCCTGCCAGAGGAGCAACGACAGAGCTTTAGCTTCTAGGAAGAGACTGGGAAAGCAGCCGGGGAGAGAAGGCCTTTTCCCAGTCTCTTTTCTTTCGGCCTGAATTCGGTGCATTGGCACTGGCCAAAGCAAGGTTTCCCAGCCCCACGGACGACGCGGCAGCTCTCTCCTGGCAGAGCAAGTCCCATGCAGCGTTGCCCTGACGAGATAGTGTGGGTGCGCCGAGGCCCAGGGAAAACACACTGCCCAGAGAAATCCCAGCAAAGCCGTGGGCTTCCCCACAGGAACCTATGTCCGTTTCAGGTCTTTGCCGAGAACGGAGCTCGGAGGCAACGTCAGATTGTGTGTATCTCAGGGAGAGAAAGAAGGCTGTGACTTCCCCCGTTCCTCTGACGAAAGCAGTTAGAGGGAGAAAAACGTCCTTTGCTTTCGCTTTCCCGCAGGGAGCTGGGCGAAACGGCCCTTCGCGAAGGGCCGTTTTCCCCCGGAGAACTGCCTGGCGGCAGCCCCGCTCTCCAAGCACAACGCGTATGCAGTGTTAGCGTTCAGCTATCGTGAAGGCTGGCTTTGGCCCGGGGAGAGCAAAGCGCCTGGGAAAGAAATCTCGGCAGACCCCGCTGCCTTTCCACGGTACAAAGCGTGCCACTGCAGACTCTTTTCCAAAGAAGAGAGCGCACAGGCAACAGCAGCCCGCACGTTTCTCGGTGAAAGGGAGAACTCCCTGACTTCACCCAGCCCTCTGAGCAAAGGCAGGCAGAGGGAGAGAAGCTTCCCTTCCTTCCCCTTGCCCGCAGTGCAGTCCTCGTTGGCTCTCGCAAACGCAAGGCTTCTTCTGAAAAACTACATCGCGGCGCAGCTCTCCTGCCAGAGGAGCAACGACAGAGCTTTAGCTTCTAGGAAGAGACTGGGAAAGCAGCCGGGGAGAGAAGGCCTTTTCCCAGTCTCTTTTCTTTCGGCCTGAATTCGGTGCATTGGCACTGGCCAAAGCAAGGTTTCCCAGCCCCACGGACGACGCGGCAGCTCTCTCCTGGCAGAGCAAGTCCCATGCAGCGTTGCCCTGACGAGATAGTGTGGGTGCGCCGAGGCCCAGGGAAAACACACTGCCCAGAGAAATCCCAGCAAAGCCGTGGGCTTCCCCACAGGAACCCATGTCCGTTTCAGTTCTTTGCCGAGAACGGAGCTCGGAGGCAACGTCAGATTGTGTGTATCTCAGGGAGGGAAAGAAGGCTGTGACTTCCCCCGTTCCTCTGACGAAAGCAGTTAGAGGGAGAAAAACGTCCTTTGCTTTCGCTTTCCCGCAGGGAGCTGGGCGAAACGGCCCTTCGCGAAGGGCCGTTTTCCCCCGGAGAACTGCCTGGCGGCAGCCCCGCTCTCCAAGCACAACGCGTATGCAGTGTTAGCGTTCAGCTATCGTGAAGGCTGGCTTTGGCCCGGGGAGAGCAAAGCGCCTGGGAAAGAAATCTCGGCAGACCCCGCTGCCTTTCCACGGTACAAAGCGTGCCACTGCAGACTCTTTTCCAAAGAAGAGAGCGCACAGGCAACAGCAGCCCGCACGTTTCTCGGTGAAAGGGAGAACTCCCTGACTTCACCCAGCCCTCTGAGCAAAGGCAGGCAGAGGGAGAGAAGCTTCCCTTCCTTCCCCTTGCCCGCAGTGCAGTCCTCGTTGGCTCTCGCAAACGCAAGGCTTCTTCTGAAAAACTACATCGCGGCGCAGCTCTCCTGCCAGAGGAGCAACGACAGAGCTTTAGCTTCTAGGAAGAGACTGGGAAAGCAGCCGGGGAGAGAAGGCCTTTTCCCAGTCTCTTTTCTTTCGGCCTGAATTCGGTGCATTGGCACTGGCCAAAGCAAGGTTTCCCAGCCCCACGGACGACGCGGCAGCTCTCTCCTGGCAGAGCAAGTCCCATGCAGCGTTGCCCTGACGAGATAGTGTGGGTGCGCCGAGGCCCAGGGAAAACACACTGCCCAGAGAAATCCCAGCAAAGCCGTGGGCTTCCCCACAGGAACCTATGTCCGTTTCAGGTCTTTGCCGAGAACGGAGCTCGGAGGCAACGTCAGATTGTGTGTATCTCAGGGAGAGAAAGAAGGCTGTGACTTCCCCCGTTCCTCTGACGAAAGCAGTTAGAGGGAGAAAAACGTCCTTTGCTTTCGCTTTCCCGCAGGGAGCTGGGCGAAACGGCCCTTCGCGAAGGGCCGTTTTCCCCCGGAGAACTGCCTGGCGGCAGCCCCGCTCTCCAAGCACAACGCGTATGCAGTGTTAGCGTTCAGCTATCGTGAAGGCTGGCTTTGGCCCGGGGAGAGCAAAGCGCCTGGGAAAGAAATCTCGGCAGACCCCGCTGCCTTTCCACGGTACAAAGTGTGCCACTGCAGACTCTTTTCCAAAGAAGAGAGCGCACAGGCAACAGCAGCCCGCACGTTTCTCGGTGAAAGGGAGAACTCCCTGACTTCACCCAGCCCTCTGAGCAAAGGCAGGCAGAGGGAGAGAAGCTTCCCTTCCTTCCCCTTGCCCGCAGTGCAGTCCTCGTTGGCTCTCGCAAACGCAAGGCTTCTTCTGAAAAACTACATCGCGGCGCAGCTCTCCTGCCAGAGGAGCAACGACAGAGCTTTAGCTTCTAGGAAGAGACTGGGAAAGCAGCCGGGGAGAGAAGGCCTTTTCCCAGTCTCTTTTCTTTCGGCCTGAATTCGGTGCATTGGCACTGGCCAAAGCAAGGTTTCCCAGCCCCACGGACGACGCGGCAGCTCTCTCCTGGCAGAGCAAGTCCCATGCAGCGTTGCCCTGACGAGATAGTGTGGGTGCGCCGAGGCCCAGGGAAAACACACTGCCCAGAGAAATCCCAGCAAAGCCGTGGGCTTCCCCACAGGAACCTATGTCCGTTTCAGGTCTTTGCCGAGAACGGAGCTCGGAGGCAACGTCAGATTGTGTGTATCTCAGGGAGAGAAAGAAGGCTGTGACTTCCCCCGTTCCTCTGACGAAAGCAGTTAGAGGGAGAAAAACGTCCTTTGCTTTCGCTTTCCCGCAGGGAGCTGGGCGAAACGGCCCTTCGCGAAGGGCCGTTTTCCCCCGGAGAACTGCCTGGCGGCAGCCCCGCTCTCCAAGCACAACGCGTATGCAGTGTTAGCGTTCAGCTATCGTGAAGGCTGGCTTTGGCCCGGGGAGAGCAAAGCGCCTGGGAAAGAAATCTCGGCAGACCCCGCTGCCTTTCCACGGTACAAAGCGTGCCACTGCAGACTCTTTTCCAAAGAAGAGAGCGCACAGGCAACAGCAGCCCGCACGTTTCTCGGTGAAAGGGAGAACTCCCTGACTTCACCCAGCCCTCTGAGCAAAGGCAGGCAGAGGGAGAGAAGCTTCCCTTCCTTCCCCTTGCCCGCAGTGCAGTCCTCGTTGGCTCTCGCAAACGCAAGGCTTCTTCTGAAAAACTACATCGCGGCGCAGCTCTCCTGCCAGAGGAGCAACGACAGAGCTTTAGCTTCTAGGAAGAGACTGGGAAAGCAGCCGGGGAGAGAAGGCCTTTTCCCAGTCTCTTTTCTTTCGGCCTGAATTCGGTGCATTGGCACTGGCCAAAGCAAGGTTTCCCAGCCCCACGGACGACGCGGCAGCTCTCTCCTGGCAGAGCAAGTCCCATGCAGCGTTGCCCTGACGAGATAGTGTGGGTGCGCCGAGGCCCAGGGAAAACACACTGCCCAGAGAAATCCCAGCAAAGCCGTGGGCTTCCCCACAGGAACCTATGTCCGTTTCAGGTCTTTGCCGAGAACGGAGCTCGGAGGCAACGTCAGATTGTGTGTATCTCAGGGAGAGAAAGAAGGCTGTGACTTCCCCCGTTCCTCTGACGAAAGCAGTTAGAGGGAGAAAAACGTCCTTTGCTTTCGCTTTCCCGCAGGGAGCTGGGCGAAACGGCCCTTCGCGAAGGGCCGTTTTCCCCCGGAGAACTGCCTGGCGGCAGCCCCGCTCTCCAAGCACAACGCGTATGCAGTGTTAGCGTTCAGCTATCGTGAAGGCTGGCTTTGGCCCGGGGAGAGCAAAGCGCCTGGGAAAGAAATCTCGGCAGACCCCGCTGCCTTTCCACGGTACAAAGCGTGCCACTGCAGACTCTTTTCCAAAGAAGAGAGCGCACAGGCAACAGCAGCCCGCACGTTTCTCGGTGAAAGGGAGAACTCCCTGACTTCACCCAGCCCTCTGAGCAAAGGCAGGCAGAGGGAGAGAAGCTTCCCTTCCTTCCCCTTGCCCGCAGTGCAGTCCTCGTTGGCTCTCGCAAACGCAAGGCTTCTTCTGAAAAACTACATCGCGGCGCAGCTCTCCTGCCAGAGGAGCAACGACAGAGCTTTAGCTTCTAGGAAGAGACTGGGAAAGCAGCCGGGGAGAGAAGGCCTTTTCCCAGTCTCTTTTCTTTCGGCCTGAATTCGGTGCATTGGCACTGGCCAAAGCAAGGTTTCCCAGCCCCACGGACGACGCGGCAGCTCTCTCCTGGCAGAGCAAGTCCCATGCAGCGTTGCCCTGACGAGATAGTGTGGGTGCGCCGAGGCCCAGGGAAAACACACTGCCCAGAGAAATCCCAGCAAAGCCGTGGGCTTCCCCACAGGAACCTATGTCCGTTTCAGGTCTTTGCCGAGAACGGAGCTCGGAGGCAACGTCAGATTGTGTGTATCTCAGGGAGAGAAAGAAGGCTGTGACTTCCCCCGTTCCTCTGACGAAAGCAGTTAGAGGGAGAAAAACGTCCTTTGCTTTCGCTTTCCCGCAGGGAGCTGGGCGAAACGGCCCTTCGCGAAGGGCCGTTTTCCCCCGGAGAACTGCCTGGCGGCAGCCCCGCTCTCCAAGCACAACGCGTATGCAGTGTTAGCGTTCAGCTATCGTGAAGGCTGGCTTTGGCCCGGGGAGAGCAAAGCGCCTGGGAAAGAAATCTCGGCAGACCCCGCTGCCTTTCCACGGTACAAAGCGTGCCACTGCAGACTCTTTTCCAAAGAAGAGAGCGCACAGGCAACAGCAGCCCGCACGTTTCTCGGTGAAAGGGAGAACTCCCTGACTTCACCCAGCCCTCTGAGCAAAGGCAGGCAGAGGGAGAGAAGCTTCCCTTCCTTCCCCTTGCCCGCAGTGCAGTCCTCGTTGGCTCTCGCAAACGCAAGGCTTCTTCTGAAAAACTACATCGCGGCGCAGCTCTCCTGCCAGAGGAGCAACGACAGAGCTTTAGCTTCTAGGAAGAGACTGGGAAAGCAGCCGGGGAGAGAAGGCCTTTTCCCAGTCTCTTTTCTTTCGGCCTGAATTCGGTGCATTGGCACTGGCCAAAGCAAGGTTTCCCAGCCCCACGGACGACGCGGCAGCTCTCTCCTGGCAGAGCAAGTCCCATGCAGCGTTGCCCTGACGAGATAGTGTGGGTGCGCCGAGGCCCAGGGAAAACACACTGCCCAGAGAAATCCCAGCAAAGCCGTGGCCTTCCCCACAGGAACCTATGTCCGTTTCAGGTCTTTGCCGAGAACGGAGCTCGGAGGCAACGTCAGATTGTGTGTATCTCAGGGAGAGAAAGAAGGCTGGGACTTCCCCCGTTCCTCTGACGAAAGCAGTTAGAGGGAGAAAAACGTCCTTTGCTTTCGCTTTCCCGCAGGGAGCTGGGCGAAACGGCCCTTCGCGAAGGGCCGTTTTCCCCCGGAGAACTGCCTGGCGGCAGCCCCGCTCTCCAAGCACAACGCGTATGCAGTGTTAGCGTTCAGCTATCGTGAAGGCTGGCTTTGGCCCGGGGAGAGCAAAGCGCCTGGGAAAGAAATCTCGGCAGACCCCGCTGCCTTTCCACGGTACAAAGCATGCCACTGCAGACTCTTTTCCAAAGAAGAGAGCGCACAGGCAACAGCAGCCCGCACGTTTCTCGGTGAAAGGGAGAACTCCCTGACTTCACCCAGCCCTCTGAGCAAAGGCAGGCAGAGGGAGAGAAGCTTCCCTTCCTTCCCCTTGCCCGCAGTGCAGTCCTCGTTGGCTCTCGCAAACGCAAGGCTTCTTCTGAAAAACTACATCGCGGCGCAGCTCTCCTGCCAGAGGAGCAACGACAGAGCTTTAGCTTCTAGGAAGAGACTGGGAAAGCAGCCGGGGAGAGAAGGCCTTTTCCCAGTCTCTTTTCTTTCGGCCTGAATTCGGTGCATTGGCACTGGCCAAAGCAAGGTTTCCCAGCCCCACGGACGACGCGGCAGCTCTCTCCTGGCAGAGCAAGTCCCATGCAGCGTTGCCCTGACGAGATAGTGTGGGTGCGCCGAGGCCCAGGGAAAACACACTGCCCAGAGAAATCCCAGCAAAGCCGTGGGCTTCCCCACAGGAACCTATGTCCGTTTCAGGTCTTTGCCGAGAACGGAGCTCGGAGGCAACGTCAGATTGTGTGTATCTCAGGGAGAGAAAGAAGGCTGTGACTTCCCCCGTTCCTCTGACGAAAGCAGTTAGAGGGAGAAAAACGTCCTTTGCTTTCGCTTTCCCGCAGGGAGCTGGGCGAAACGGCCCTGCGCGAAGGGCCGTTTTCCCCCGGAGAACTGCCTGGCGGCAGCCCCGCTCTCCAAGCACAACGCGTATGCAGTGTTAGCGTTCAGCTATCGTGAAGGCTGGCTTTGGCCCGGGGAGAGCAAAGCGCCTGGGAAAGAAATCTCGGCAGACCCCGCTGCCTTTCCACGGTACAAAGTGTGCCACTGCAGACTCTTTTCCAAAGAAGAGAGCGCACAGGCAACAGCAGCCCGCACGTTTCTCGGTGAAAGGGAGAACTCCCTGACTTCACCCAGCCCTCTGAGCAAAGGCAGGCAGAGGGAGAGAAGCTTCCCTTCCTTCCCCTTGCCCGCAGTGCAGTCCTCGTTTGCTCTCGCAAACGCGAGGCTTCTTCTGAAAAACTACATCGCGGTGCAGCTCTCCTGCCAGAGGAGCAACGACAGAGCTTTAGCTTCTAGGAAGAGACTGGGAAAGCAGCCGGGGAGAGAAGGCCTTTTCCCAGTCTCTTTTCTTTCGGCCTGAATTCGGTGCATTGGCACTGGCCAAAGCAAGGTTTCCCAGCCCCACGGACGACGCGGCAGCTCTCTCCTGGCAGAGCAAGTCCCATGCAGCGTTGCCCTGACGAGATAGTGTGGGTGCGCCGAGGCCCAGGGAAAACACACTGCCCAGAGAAATCCCAGCAAAGCCGTGGGCTTCCCCACAGGAACCCATGTCCGTTTCAGTTCTTTGCCGAGAACGGAGCTCGGAGGCAACGTCAGATTGTGTGTATCTCAGGGAGGGAAAGAAGGCTGTGACTTCCCCCGTTCCTCTGACGAAAGCAGTTAGAGGGAGAAAAACGTCCTTTGCTTTCGCTTTCCCGCAGGGAGCTGGGCGAAACGGCCCTGCGCGAAGGGCCGTTTTCCCCCGGAGAACTGCCTGGCGGCAGCCCCGCTCTCCAAGCACAACGCGTATGCAGTGTTAGCGTTCAGCTATCGTGAAGGCTGGCTTTGGCCCGGGGAGAGCAAAGCGCCTGGGAAAGAAATCTCGGCAGACCCCGCTGCCTTTCCACGGTACAAAGTGTGCCACTGCAGACTCTTTTCCAAAGAAGAGAGCGCACAGGCAACAGCAGCCCGCACGTTTCTCGGTGAAAGGGAGAACTCCCTGACTTCACCCAGCCCTCTGAGCAAAGGCAGGCAGAGGGAGAGAAGCTTCCCTTCCTTCCCCTTGCCCGCAGTGCAGTCCTCGTTTGCTCTCGCAAACGCGAGGCTTCTTCTGAAAAACTACATCGCGGTGCAGCTCTCCTGCCAGAGGAGCAACGACAGAGCTTTAGCTTCTAGGAAGAGACTGGGAAAGCAGCCGGGGAGAGAAGGCCTTTTCCCAGTCTCTTTTCTTTCGGCCTGAATTCGGTGCATTGGCACTGGCCAAAGCAAGGTTTCCCAGCCCCACGGACGACGCGGCAGCTCTCTCCTGGCAGAGCAAGTCCCATGCAGCGTTGCCCTGACGAGATAGTGTGGGTGCGCCGAGGCCCAGGGAAAACACACTGCCCAGAGAAATCCCAGCAAAGCCGTGGGCTTCCCCACAGGAACCCATGTCCGTTTCAGTTCTTTGCCGAGAACGGAGCTCGGAGGCAACGTCAGATTGTGTGTATCTCAGGGAGAGAAAGAAGGCTGTGACTTCCCCCGTTCCTCTGACGAAAGCAGTTAGAGGGAGAAAAACGTCCTTTGCTTTCGCTTTCCCGCAGGGAGCTGGGCGAAACGGCCCTTCGCGAAGGGCCGTTTTCCCCCGGAGAACTGCCTGGCGGCAGCCCCGCTCTCCAAGCACAACGCGTATGCAGTGTTAGCGTTCAGCTATCGTGAAGGCTGGCTTTGGCCCGGGGAGAGCAAAGCGCCTGGGAAAGAAATCTCGGCAGACCCCGCTGCCTTTCCACGGTACAAAGCGTGCCACTGCAGACTCTTTTCCAAAGAAGAGAGCGCACAGGCAACAGCAGCCCGCACGTTTCTCGGTGAAAGGGAGAACTCCCTGACTTCACCCAGCCCTCTGAGCAAAGGCAGGCAGAGGGAGAGAAGCTTCCCTTCCTTCCCCTTGCCCGCAGTGCAGTCCTCGTTGGCTCTCGCAAACGCAAGGCTTCTTCTGAAAAACTACATCGCGGCGCAGCTCTCCTGCCAGAGGAGCAACGACAGAGCTTTAGCTTCTAGGAAGAGACTGGGAAAGCAGCCGGGGAGAGAAGGCCTTTTCCCAGTCTCTTTTCTTTCGGCCTGAATTCGGTGCATTGGCACTGGCCAAAGCAAGGTTTCCCAGCCCCACGGACGACGCGGCAGCTCTCTCCTGGCAGAGCAAGTCCCATGCAGCGTTGCCCTGACGAGATAGTGTGGGTGCGCCGAGGCCCAGGGAAAACACACTGCCCAGAGAAATCCCAGCAAAGCCGTGGGCTTCCCCACAGGAACCTATGTCCGTTTCAGGTCTTTGCCGAGAACGGAGCTCGGAGGCAACGTCAGATTGTGTGTATCTCAGGGAGAGAAAGAAGGCTGTGACTTCCCCCGTTCCTCTGACGAAAGCAGTTAGAGGGAGAAAAACGTCCTTTGCTTTCGCTTTCCCGCAGGGAGCTGGGCGAAACGGCCCTTCGCGAAGGGCCGTTTTCCCCCGGAGAACTGCCTGGCGGCAGCCCCGCTCTCCAAGCACAACGCGTATGCAGTGTTAGCGTTCAGCTATCGTGAAGGCTGGCTTTGGCCCGGGGAGAGCAAAGCGCCTGGGAAAGAAATCTCGGCAGACCCCGCTGCCTTTCCACGGTACAAAGCGTGCCACTGCAGACTCTTTTCCAAAGAAGAGAGCGCACAGGCAACAGCAGCCCGCACGTTTCTCGGTGAAAGGGAGAACTCCCTGACTTCACCCAGCCCTCTGAGCAAAGGCAGGCAGAGGGAGAGAAGCTTCCCTTCCTTCCCCTTGCCCGCAGTGCAGTCCTCGTTGGCTCTCGCAAACGCAAGGCTTCTTCTGAAAAACTACATCGCGGCGCAGCTCTCCTGCCAGAGGAGCAACGACAGAGCTTTAGCTTCTAGGAAGAGACTGGGAAAGCAGCCGGGGAGAGAAGGCCTTTTCCCAGTCTCTTTTCTTTCGGCCTGAATTCGGTGCATTGGCACTGGCCAAAGCAAGGTTTCCCAGCCCCACGGACGACGCGGCAGCTCTCTCCTGGCAGAGCAAGTCCCATGCAGCGTTGCCCTGACGAGATAGTGTGGGTGCGCCGAGGCCCAGGGAAAACACACTGCCCAGAGAAATCCCAGCAAAGCCGTGGGCTTCCCCACAGGAACCTATGTCCGTTTCAGGTCTTTGCCGAGAACGGAGCTCGGAGGCAACGTCAGATTGTGTGTATCTCAGGGAGAGAAAGAAGGCTGTGACTTCCCCCGTTCCTCTGACGAAAGCAGTTAGAGGGAGAAAAACGTCCTTTGCTTTCGCTTTCCCGCAGGGAGCTGGGCGAAACGGCCCTTCGCGAAGGGCCGTTTTCCCCCGGAGAACTGCCTGGCGGCAGCCCCGCTCTCCAAGCACAACGCGTATGCAGTGTTAGCGTTCAGCTATCGTGAAGGCTGGCTTTGGCCCGGGGAGAGCAAAGCGCCTGGGAAAGAAATCTCGGCAGACCCCGCTGCCTTTCCACGGTACAAAGCGTGCCACTGCAGACTCTTTTCCAAAGAAGAGAGCGCACAGGCAACAGCAGCCCGCACGTTTCTCGGTGAAAGGGAGAACTCCCTGACTTCACCCAGCCCTCTGAGCAAAGGCAGGCAGAGGGAGAGAAGCTTCCCTTCCTTCCCCTTGCCCGCAGTGCAGTCCTCGTTGGCTCTCGCAAACGCAAGGCTTCTTCTGAAAAACTACATCGCGGCGCAGCTCTCCTGCCAGAGGAGCAACGACAGAGCTTTAGCTTCTAGGAAGAGACTGGGAAAGCAGCCGGGGAGAGAAGGCCTTTTCCCAGTCTCTTTTCTTTCGGCCTGAATTCGGTGCATTGGCACTGGCCAAAGCAAGGTTTCCCAGCCCCACGGACGACGCGGCAGCTCTCTCCTGGCAGAGCAAGTCCCATGCAGCGTTGCCCTGACGAGATAGTGTGGGTGCGCCGAGGCCCAGGGAAAACACACTGCCCAGAGAAATCCCAGCAAAGCCGTGGGCTTCCCCACAGGAACCTATGTCTGTTTCAGGTCTTTGCCGAGAACGGAGCTCGGAGGCAACGTCAGATTGTGTGTATCTCAGGGAGAGAAAGAAGGCTGTGACTTCCCCCGTTCCTCTGACGAAAGCAGTTAGAGGGAGAAAAACGTCCTTTGCTTTCGCTTTCCCGCAGGGAGCTGGGCGAAACGGCCCTTCGCGAAGGGCCGTTTTCCCCCGGAGAACTGCCTGGCGGCAGCCCCGCTCTCCAAGCACAACGCGTATGCAGTGTTAGCGTTCAGCTATCGTGAAGGCTGGCTTTGGCCCGGGGAGAGCAAAGCGCCTGGGAAAGAAATCTCGGCAGACCCCGCTGCCTTTCCACGGTACAAAGCGTGCCACTGCAGACTCTTTTCCAAAGAAGAGAGCGCACAGGCAACAGCAGCCCGCACGTTTCTCGGTGAAAGGGAGAACTCCCTGACTTCACCCAGCCCTCTGAGCAAAGGCAGGCAGAGGGAGAGAAGCTTCCCTTCCTTCCCCTTGCCCGCAGTGCAGTCCTCGTTGGCTCTCGCAAACGCAAGGCTTCTTCTGAAAAACTACATCGCGGCGCAGCTCTCCTGCCAGAGGAGCAACGACAGAGCTTTAGCTTCTAGGAAGAGACTGGGAAAGCAGCCGGGGAGAGAAGGCCTTTTCCCAGTCTCTTTTCTTTCGGCCTGAATTCGGTGCATTGGCACTGGCCAAAGCAAGGTTTCCCAGCCCCACGGACGACGCGGCAGCTCTCTCCTGGCAGAGCAAGTCCCATGCAGCGTTGCCCTGACGAGATAGTGTGGGTGCGCCGAGGCCCAGGGAAAACACACTGCCCAGAGAAATCCCAGCAAAGCCGTGGGCTTCCCCACAGGAACCTATGTCCGTTTCAGGTCTTTGCCGAGAACGGAGCTCGGAGGCAACGTCAGATTGTGTGTATCTCAGGGAGAGAAAGAAGGCTGTGACTTCCCCCGTTCCTCTGACGAAAGCAGTTAGAGGGAGAAAAACGTCCTTTGCTTTCGCTTTCCCGCAGGGAGCTGGGCGAAACGGCCCTTCGCGAAGGGCCGTTTTCCCCCGGAGAACTGCCTGGCGGCAGCCCCGCTCTCCAAGCACAACGCGTATGCAGTGTTAGCGTTCAGCTATCGTGAAGGCTGGCTTTGGCCCGGGGAGAGCAAAGCGCCTGGGAAAGAAATCTCGGCAGACCCCGCTGCCTTTCCACGGTACAAAGCGTGCCACTGCAGACTCTTTTCCAAAGAAGAGAGCGCACAGGCAACAGCAGCCCGCACGTTTCTCGGTGAAAGGGAGAACTCCCTGACTTCACCCAGCCCTCTGAGCAAAGGCAGGCAGAGGGAGAGAAGCTTCCCTTCCTTCCCCTTGCCCGCAGTGCAGTCCTCGTTGGCTCTCGCAAACGCAAGGCTTCTTCTGAAAAACTACATCGCGGCGCAGCTCTCCTGCCAGAGGAGCAACGACAGAGCTTTAGCTTCTAGGAAGAGACTGGGAAAGCAGCCGGGGAGAGAAGGCCTTTTCCCAGTCTCTTTTCTTTCGGCCTGAATTCGGTGCATTGGCACTGGCCAAAGCAAGGTTTCCCAGCCCCACGGACGACGCGGCAGCTCTCTCCTGGCAGAGCAAGTCCCATGCAGCGTTGCCCTGACGAGATAGTGTGGGTGCGCCGAGGCCCAGGGAAAACACACTGCCCAGAGAAATCCCAGCAAAGCCGTGGCCTTCCCCACAGGAACCTATGTCCGTTTCAGGTCTTTGCCGAGAACGGAGCTCGGAGGCAACGTCAGATTGTGTGTATCTCAGGGAGAGAAAGAAGGCTGGGACTTCCCCCGTTCCTCTGACGAAAGCAGTTAGAGGGAGAAAAACGTCCTTTGCTTTCGCTTTCCCGCAGGGAGCTGGGCGAAACGGCCCTTCGCGAAGGGCCGTTTTCCCCCGGAGAACTGCCTGGCGGCAGCCCCGCTCTCCAAGCACAACGCGTATGCAGTGTTAGCGTTCAGCTATCGTGAAGGCTGGCTTTGGCCCGGGGAGAGCAAAGCGCCTGGGAAAGAAATCTCGGCAGACCCCGCTGCCTTTCCACGGTACAAAGCATGCCACTGCAGACTCTTTTCCAAAGAAGAGAGCGCACAGGCAACAGCAGCCCGCACGTTTCTCGGTGAAAGGGAGAACTCCCTGACTTCACCCAGCCCTCTGAGCAAAGGCAGGCAGAGGGAGAGAAGCTTCCCTTCCTTCCCCTTGCCCGCAGTGCAGTCCTCGTTGGCTCTCGCAAACGCAAGGCTTCTTCTGAAAAACTACATCGCGGCGCAGCTCTCCTGCCAGAGGAGCAACGACAGAGCTTTAGCTTCTAGGAAGAGACTGGGAAAGCAGCCGGGGAGAGAAGGCCTTTTCCCAGTCTCTTTTCTTTCGGCCTGAATTCGGTGCATTGGCACTGGCCAAAGCAAGGTTTCCCAGCCCCACGGACGACGCGGCAGCTCTCTCCTGGCAGAGCAAGTCCCATGCAGCGTTGCCCTGACGAGATAGTGTGGGTGCGCCGAGGCCCAGGGAAAACACACTGCCCAGAGAAATCCCAGCAAAGCCGTGGGCTTCCCCACAGGAACCTATGTCCGTTTCAGGTCTTTGCCGAGAACGGAGCTCGGAGGCAACGTCAGATTGTGTGTATCTCAGGGAGAGAAAGAAGGCTGTGACTTCCCCCGTTCCTCTGACGAAAGCAGTTAGAGGGAGAAAAACGTCCTTTGCTTTCGCTTTCCCGCAGGGAGCTGGGCGAAACGGCCCTGCGCGAAGGGCCGTTTTCCCCCGGAGAACTGCCTGGCGGCAGCCCCGCTCTCCAAGCACAACGCGTATGCAGTGTTAGCGTTCAGCTATCGTGAAGGCTGGCTTTGGCCCGGGGAGAGCAAAGCGCCTGGGAAAGAAATCTCGGCAGACCCCGCTGCCTTTCCACGGTACAAAGTGTGCCACTGCAGACTCTTTTCCAAAGAAGAGAGCGCACAGGCAACAGCAGCCCGCACGTTTCTCGGTGAAAGGGAGAACTCCCTGACTTCACCCAGCCCTCTGAGCAAAGGCAGGCAGAGGGAGAGAAGCTTCCCTTCCTTCCCCTTGCCCGCAGTGCAGTCCTCGTTTGCTCTCGCAAACGCGAGGCTTCTTCTGAAAAACTACATCGCGGTGCAGCTCTCCTGCCAGAGGAGCAACGACAGAGCTTTAGCTTCTAGGAAGAGACTGGGAAAGCAGCCGGGGAGAGAAGGCCTTTTCCCAGTCTCTTTTCTTTCGGCCTGAATTCGGTGCATTGGCACTGGCCAAAGCAAGGTTTCCCAGCCCCACGGACGACGCGGCAGCTCTCTCCTGGCAGAGCAAGTCCCATGCAGCGTTGCCCTGACGAGATAGTGTGGGTGCGCCGAGGCCCAGGGAAAACACACTGCCCAGAGAAATCCCAGCAAAGCCGTGGGCTTCCCCACAGGAACCCATGTCCGTTTCAGTTCTTTGCCGAGAACGGAGCTCGGAGGCAACGTCAGATTGTGTGTATCTCAGGGAGGGAAAGAAGGCTGTGACTTCCCCCGTTCCTCTGACGAAAGCAGTTAGAGGGAGAAAAACGTCCTTTGCTTTCGCTTTCCCGCAGGGAGCTGGGCGAAACGGCCCTGCGCGAAGGGCCGTTTTCCCCCGGAGAACTGCCTGGCGGCAGCCCCGCTCTCCAAGCACAACGCGTATGCAGTGTTAGCGTTCAGCTATCGTGAAGGCTGGCTTTGGCCCGGGGAGAGCAAAGCGCCTGGGAAAGAAATCTCGGCAGACCCCGCTGCCTTTCCACGGTACAAAGTGTGCCACTGCAGACTCTTTTCCAAAGAAGAGAGCGCACAGGCAACAGCAGCCCGCACGTTTCTCGGTGAAAGGGAGAACTCCCTGACTTCACCCAGCCCTCTGAGCAAAGGCAGGCAGAGGGAGAGAAGCTTCCCTTCCTTCCCCTTGCCCGCAGTGCAGTCCTCGTTTGCTCTCGCAAACGCGAGGCTTCTTCTGAAAAACTACATCGCGGTGCAGCTCTCCTGCCAGAGGAGCAACGACAGAGCTTTAGCTTCTAGGAAGAGACTGGGAAAGCAGCCGGGGAGAGAAGGCCTTTTCCCAGTCTCTTTTCTTTCGGCCTGAATTCGGTGCATTGGCACTGGCCAAAGCAAGGTTTCCCAGCCCCACGGACGACGCGGCAGCTCTCTCCTGGCAGAGCAAGTCCCATGCAGCGTTGCCCTGACGAGATAGTGTGGGTGCGCCGAGGCCCAGGGAAAACACACTGCCCAGAGAAATCCCAGCAAAGCCGTGGGCTTCCCCACAGGAACCCATGTCCGTTTCAGTTCTTTGCCGAGAACGGAGCTCGGAGGCAACGTCAGATTGTGTGTATCTCAGGGAGAGAAAGAAGGCTGTGACTTCCCCCGTTCCTCTGACGAAAGCAGTTAGAGGGAGAAAAACGTCCTTTGCTTTCGCTTTCCCGCAGGGAGCTGGGCGAAACGGCCCTTCGCGAAGGGCCGTTTTCCCCCGGAGAACTGCCTGGCGGCAGCCCCGCTCTCCAAGCACAACGCGTATGCAGTGTTAGCGTTCAGCTATCGTGAAGGCTGGCTTTGGCCCGGGGAGAGCAAAGCGCCTGGGAAAGAAATCTCGGCAGACCCCGCTGCCTTTCCACGGTACAAAGCGTGCCACTGCAGACTCTTTTCCAAAGAAGAGAGCGCACAGGCAACAGCAGCCCGCACGTTTCTCGGTGAAAGGGAGAACTCCCTGACTTCACCCAGCCCTCTGAGCAAAGGCAGGCAGAGGGAGAGAAGCTTCCCTTCCTTCCCCTTGCCCGCAGTGCAGTCCTCGTTGGCTCTCGCAAACGCAAGGCTTCTTCTGAAAAACTACATCGCGGCGCAGCTCTCCTGCCAGAGGAGCAACGACAGAGCTTTAGCTTCTAGGAAGAGACTGGGAAAGCAGCCGGGGAGAGAAGGCCTTTTCCCAGTCTCTTTTCTTTCGGCCTGAATTCGGTGCATTGGCACTGGCCAAAGCAAGGTTTCCCAGCCCCACGGACGACGCGGCAGCTCTCTCCTGGCAGAGCAAGTCCCATGCAGCGTTGCCCTGACGAGATAGTGTGGGTGCGCCGAGGCCCAGGGAAAACACACTGCCCAGAGAAATCCCAGCAAAGCCGTGGGCTTCCCCACAGGAACCTATGTCCGTTTCAGGTCTTTGCCGAGAACGGAGCTCGGAGGCAACGTCAGATTGTGTGTATCTCAGGGAGAGAAAGAAGGCTGTGACTTCCCCCGTTCCTCTGACGAAAGCAGTTAGAGGGAGAAAAACGTCCTTTGCTTTCGCTTTCCCGCAGGGAGCTGGGCGAAACGGCCCTTCGCGAAGGGCCGTTTTCCCCCGGAGAACTGCCTGGCGGCAGCCCCGCTCTCCAAGCACAACGCGTATGCAGTGTTAGCGTTCAGCTATCGTGAAGGCTGGCTTTGGCCCGGGGAGAGCAAAGCGCCTGGGAAAGAAATCTCGGCAGACCCCGCTGCCTTTCCACGGTACAAAGCGTGCCACTGCAGACTCTTTTCCAAAGAAGAGAGCGCACAGGCAACAGCAGCCCGCACGTTTCTCGGTGAAAGGGAGAACTCCCTGACTTCACCCAGCCCTCTGAGCAAAGGCAGGCAGAGGGAGAGAAGCTTCCCTTCCTTCCCCTTGCCCGCAGTGCAGTCCTCGTTGGCTCTCGCAAACGCAAGGCTTCTTCTGAAAAACTACATCGCGGCGCAGCTCTCCTGCCAGAGGAGCAACGACAGAGCTTTAGCTTCTAGGAAGAGACTGGGAAAGCAGCCGGGGAGAGAAGGCCTTTTCCCAGTCTCTTTTCTTTCGGCCTGAATTCGGTGCATTGGCACTGGCCAAAGCAAGGTTTCCCAGCCCCACGGACGACGCGGCAGCTCTCTCCTGGCAGAGCAAGTCCCATGCAGCGTTGCCCTGACGAGATAGTGTGGGTGCGCCGAGGCCCAGGGAAAACACACTGCCCAGAGAAATCCCAGCAAAGCCGTGGCCTTCCCCACAGGAACCTATGTCCGTTTCAGGTCTTTGCCGAGAACGGAGCTCGGAGGCAACGTCAGATTGTGTGTATCTCAGGGAGAGAAAGAAGGCTGGGACTTCCCCCGTTCCTCTGACGAAAGCAGTTAGAGGGAGAAAAACGTCCTTTGCTTTCGCTTTCCCGCAGGGAGCTGGGCGAAACGGCCCTTCGCGAAGGGCCGTTTTCCCCCGGAGAACTGCCTGGCGGCAGCCCCGCTCTCCAAGCACAACGCGTATGCAGTGTTAGCGTTCAGCTATCGTGAAGGCTGGCTTTGGCCCGGGGAGAGCAAAGCGCCTGGGAAAGAAATCTCGGCAGACCCCGCTGCCTTTCCACGGTACAAAGCATGCCACTGCAGACTCTTTTCCAAAGAAGAGAGCGCACAGGCAACAGCAGCCCGCACGTTTCTCGGTGAAAGGGAGAACTCCCTGACTTCACCCAGCCCTCTGAGCAAAGGCAGGCAGAGGGAGAGAAGCTTCCCTTCCTTCCCCTTGCCCGCAGTGCAGTCCTCGTTGGCTCTCGCAAACGCAAGGCTTCTTCTGAAAAACTACATCGCGGCGCAGCTCTCCTGCCAGAGGAGCAACGACAGAGCTTTAGCTTCTAGGAAGAGACTGGGAAAGCAGCCGGGGAGAGAAGGCCTTTTCCCAGTCTCTTTTCTTTCGGCCTGAATTCGGTGCATTGGCACTGGCCAAAGCAAGGTTTCCCAGCCCCACGGACGACGCGGCAGCTCTCTCCTGGCAGAGCAAGTCCCATGCAGCGTTGCCCTGACGAGATAGTGTGGGTGCGCCGAGGCCCAGGGAAAACACACTGCCCAGAGAAATCCCAGCAAAGCCGTGGGCTTCCCCACAGGAACCTATGTCCGTTTCAGGTCTTTGCCGAGAACGGAGCTCGGAGGCAACGTCAGATTGTGTGTATCTCAGGGAGAGAAAGAAGGCTGTGACTTCCCCCGTTCCTCTGACGAAAGCAGTTAGAGGGAGAAAAACGTCCTTTGCTTTCGCTTTCCCGCAGGGAGCTGGGCGAAACGGCCCTGCGCGAAGGGCCGTTTTCCCCCGGAGAACTGCCTGGCGGCAGCCCCGCTCTCCAAGCACAACGCGTATGCAGTGTTAGCGTTCAGCTATCGTGAAGGCTGGCTTTGGCCCGGGGAGAGCAAAGCGCCTGGGAAAGAAATCTCGGCAGACCCCGCTGCCTTTCCACGGTACAAAGTGTGCCACTGCAGACTCTTTTCCAAAGAAGAGAGCGCACAGGCAACAGCAGCCCGCACGTTTCTCGGTGAAAGGGAGAACTCCCTGACTTCACCCAGCCCTCTGAGCAAAGGCAGGCAGAGGGAGAGAAGCTTCCCTTCCTTCCCCTTGCCCGCAGTGCAGTCCTCGTTTGCTCTCGCAAACGCGAGGCTTCTTCTGAAAAACTACATCGCGGTGCAGCTCTCCTGCCAGAGGAGCAACGACAGAGCTTTAGCTTCTAGGAAGAGACTGGGAAAGCAGCCGGGGAGAGAAGGCCTTTTCCCAGTCTCTTTTCTTTCGGCCTGAATTCGGTGCATTGGCACTGGCCAAAGCAAGGTTTCCCAGCCCCACGGACGACGCGGCAGCTCTCTCCTGGCAGAGCAAGTCCCATGCAGCGTTGCCCTGACGAGATAGTGTGGGTGCGCCGAGGCCCAGGGAAAACACACTGCCCAGAGAAATCCCAGCAAAGCCGTGGGCTTCCCCACAGGAACCCATGTCCGTTTCAGTTCTTTGCCGAGAACGGAGCTCGGAGGCAACGTCAGATTGTGTGTATCTCAGGGAGGGAAAGAAGGCTGTGACTTCCCCCGTTCCTCTGACGAAAGCAGTTAGAGGGAGAAAAACGTCCTTTGCTTTCGCTTTCCCGCAGGGAGCTGGGCGAAACGGCCCTGCGCGAAGGGCCGTTTTCCCCCGGAGAACTGCCTGGCGGCAGCCCCGCTCTCCAAGCACAACGCGTATGCAGTGTTAGCGTTCAGCTATCGTGAAGGCTGGCTTTGGCCCGGGGAGAGCAAAGCGCCTGGGAAAGAAATCTCGGCAGACCCCGCTGCCTTTCCACGGTACAAAGTGTGCCACTGCAGACTCTTTTCCAAAGAAGAGAGCGCACAGGCAACAGCAGCCCGCACGTTTCTCGGTGAAAGGGAGAACTCCCTGACTTCACCCAGCCCTCTGAGCAAAGGCAGGCAGAGGGAGAGAAGCTTCCCTTCCTTCCCCTTGCCCGCAGTGCAGTCCTCGTTTGCTCTCGCAAACGCGAGGCTTCTTCTGAAAAACTACATCGCGGTGCAGCTCTCCTGCCAGAGGAGCAACGACAGAGCTTTAGCTTCTAGGAAGAGACTGGGAAAGCAGCCGGGGAGAGAAGGCCTTTTCCCAGTCTCTTTTCTTTCGGCCTGAATTCGGTGCATTGGCACTGGCCAAAGCAAGGTTTCCCAGCCCCACGGACGACGCGGCAGCTCTCTCCTGGCAGAGCAAGTCCCATGCAGCGTTGCCCTGACGAGATAGTGTGGGTGCGCCGAGGCCCAGGGAAAACACACTGCCCAGAGAAATCCCAGCAAAGCCGTGGGCTTCCCCACAGGAACCCATGTCCGTTTCAGTTCTTTGCCGAGAACGGAGCTCGGAGGCAACGTCAGATTGTGTGTATCTCAGGGAGAGAAAGAAGGCTGTGACTTCCCCCGTTCCTCTGACGAAAGCAGTTAGAGGGAGAAAAACGTCCTTTGCTTTCGCTTTCCCGCAGGGAGCTGGGCGAAACGGCCCTTCGCGAAGGGCCGTTTTCCCCCGGAGAACTGCCTGGCGGCAGCCCCGCTCTCCAAGCACAACGCGTATGCAGTGTTAGCGTTCAGCTATCGTGAAGGCTGGCTTTGGCCCGGGGAGAGCAAAGCGCCTGGGAAAGAAATCTCGGCAGACCCCGCTGCCTTTCCACGGTACAAAGTGTGCCACTGCAGACTCTTTTCCAAAGAAGAGAGCGCACAGGCAACAGCAGCCCGCACGTTTCTCGGTGAAAGGGAGAACTCCCTGACTTCACCCAGCCCTCTGAGCAAAGGCGGGCAGAGGGAGAGAAGCTTCCCTTCCTTCCCCTTGCCCGCAGTGCAGTCCTCGTTTGCTCTCGCAAACGCGAGGCTTCTTCTGAAAAACTACATCGCGGTGCAGCTCTCCTGCCAGAGGAGCAACGACAGAGCTTTAGCTTCTAGGAAGAGACTGGGAAAGCAGCCGGGGAGAGAAGGCCTTTTCCCAGTCTCTTTTCTTTCGGCCTGAATTCGGTGCATTGGCACTGGCCAAAGCAAGGTTTCCCAGCCCCACGGACGACGCGGCAGCTCTCTCCTGGCAGAGCAAGTCCCATGCAGCGTTGCCCTGACGAGATAGTGTGGGTGCGCCGAGGCCCAGGGAAAACACACTGCCCAGAGAAATCCCAGCAAAGCCGTGGGCTTCCCCACAGGAACCCATGTCCGTTTCAGTTCTTTGCCGAGAACGGAGCTCGGAGGCAACGTCAGATTGTGTGTATCTCAGGGAGAGAAAGAAGGCTGTGACTTCCCCCGTTCCTCTGACGAAAGCAGTTAGAGGGAGAAAAACGTCCTTTGCTTTCGCTTTCCCGCAGGGAGCTGGGCGAAACGGCCCTGCGCGAAGGGCCGTTTTCCCCCGGAGAACTGCCTGGCGGCAGCCCCGCTCTCCAAGCACAACGCGTATGCAGTGTTAGCGTTCAGCTATCGTGAAGGCTGGCTTTGGCCCGGGGAGAGCAAAGCGCCTGGGAAAGAAATCTCGGCAGACCCCGCTGCCTTTCCACGGTACAAAGTGTGCCACTGCAGACTCTTTTCCAAAGAAGAGAGCGCACAGGCAACAGCAGCCCGCACGTTTCTCGGTGAAAGGGAGAACTCCCTGACTTCACCCAGCCCTCTGAGCAAAGGCAGGCAGAGGGAGAGAAGCTTCCCTTCCTTCCCCTTGCCCGCAGTGCAGTCCTCGTTTGCTCTCGCAAACGCGAGGCTTCTTCTGAAAAACTACATCGCGGTGCAGCTCTCCTGCCAGAGGAGCAATGACAGAGCTTTAGCTTCTAGGAAGAGACTGGGAAAGCAGCCGGGGAGAGAAGGCCTTTTCCCAGTCTCTTTTCTTTCGGCCTGAATTCGGTGCATTGGCACTGGCCAAAGCAAGGTTTCCCAGCCCCACGGACGACGCGGCAGCTCTCTCCTGGCAGAGCAAGTCCCATGCAGCGTTGCCCTGACGAGATAGTGTGGGTGCGCCGAGGCCCAGGGAAAACACACTGCCCAGAGAAATCCCAGCAAAGCCGTGGGCTTCCCCACAGGAACCCATGTCCGTTTCAGTTCTTTGCCGAGAACGGAGCTCGGAGGCAACGTCAGATTGTGTGTATCTCAGGGAGAGAAAGAAGGCTGTGACTTCCCCCGTTCCTCTGACGAAAGCAGTTAGAGGGAGAAAAACGTCCTTTGCTTTCGCTTTCCCGCAGGGAGCTGGGCGAAACGGCCCTTCGCGAAGGGCCGTTTTCCCCCGGAGAACTGCCTGGCGGCAGCCCCGCTCTCCAAGCACAACGCGTATGCAGTGTTAGCGTTCAGCTATCGTGAAGGCTGGCTTTGGCCCGGGGAGAGCAAAGCGCCTGGGAAAGAAATCTCGGCAGACCCCGCTGCCTTTCCACGGTACAAAGTGTGCCACTGCAGACTCTTTTCCAAAGAAGAGAGCGCACAGGCAACAGCAGCCCGCACGTTTCTCGGTGAAAGGGAGAACTCCCTGACTTCACCCAGCCCTCTGAGCAAAGGCGGGCAGAGGGAGAGAAGCTTCCCTTCCTTCCCCTTGCCCGCAGTGCAGTCCTCGTTTGCTCTCGCAAACGCGAGGCTTCTTCTGAAAAACTACATCGCGGTGCAGCTCTCCTGCCAGAGGAGCAACGACAGAGCTTTAGCTTCTAGGAAGAGACTGGGAAAGCAGCCGGGGAGAGAAGGCCTTTTCCCAGTCTCTTTTCTTTCGGCCTGAATTCGGTGCATTGGCACTGGCCAAAGCAAGGTTTCCCAGCCCCACGGACGACGCGGCAGCTCTCTCCTGGCAGAGCAAGTCCCATGCAGCGTTGCCCTGACGAGATAGTGTGGGTGCGCCGAGGCCCAGGGAAAACACACTGCCCAGAGAAATCCCAGCAAAGCCGTGGGCTTCCCCACAGGAACCCATGTCCGTTTCAGTTCTTTGCCGAGAACGGAGCTCGGAGGCAACGTCAGATTGTGTGTATCTCAGGGAGAGAAAGAAGGCTGTGACTTCCCCCGTTCCTCTGACGAAAGCAGTTAGAGGGAGAAAAACGTCCTTTGCTTTCGCTTTCCCGCAGGGAGCTGGGCGAAACGGCCCTGCGCGAAGGGCCGTTTTCCCCCGGAGAACTGCCTGGCGGCAGCCCCGCTCTCCAAGCACAACGCGTATGCAGTGTTAGCGTTCAGCTATCGTGAAGGCTGGCTTTGGCCCGGGGAGAGCAAAGCGCCTGGGAAAGAAATCTCGGCAGACCCCGCTGCCTTTCCACGGTACAAAGTGTGCCACTGCAGACTCTTTTCCAAAGAAGAGAGCGCACAGGCAACAGCAGCCCGCACGTTTCTCGGTGAAAGGGAGAACTCCCTGACTTCACCCAGCCCTCTGAGCAAAGGCAGGCAGAGGGAGAGAAGCTTCCCTTCCTTCCCCTTGCCCGCAGTGCAGTCCTCGTTTGCTCTCGCAAACGCGAGGCTTCTTCTGAAAAACTACATCGCGGTGCAGCTCTCCTGCCAGAGGAGCAACGACAGAGCTTTAGCTTCTAGGAAGAGACTGGGAAAGCAGCCGGGGAGAGAAGGCCTTTTCCCAGTCTCTTTTCTTTCGGCCTGAATTCGGTGCATTGGCACTGGCCAAAGCAAGGTTTCCCAGCCCCACGGACGACGCGGCAGCTCTCTCCTGGCAGAGCAAGTCCCATGCAGCGTTGCCCTGACGAGATAGTGTGGGTGCGCCGAGGCCCAGGGAAAACACACTGCCCAGAGAAATCCCAGCAAAGCCGTGGGCTTCCCCACAGGAACCCATGTCCGTTTCAGTTCTTTGCCGAGAACGGAGCTCGGAGGCAACGTCAGATTGTGTGTATCTCAGGGAGAGAAAGAAGGCTGTGACTTCCCCCGTTCCTCTGACGAAAGCAGTTAGAGGGAGAAAAACGTCCTTTGCTTTCGCTTTCCCGCAGGGAGCTGGGCGAAACGGCCCTTCGCGAAGGGCCGTTTTCCCCCGGAGAACTGCCTGGCGGCAGCCCCGCTCTCCAAGCACAACGCGTATGCAGTGTTAGCGTTCAGCTATCGTGAAGGCTGGCTTTGGCCCGGGGAGAGCAAAGCGCCTGGGAAAGAAATCTCGGCAGACCCCGCTGCCTTTCCACGGTACAAAGTGTGCCACTGCAGACTCTTTTCCAAAGAAGAGAGCGCACAGGCAACAGCAGCCCGCACGTTTCTCGGTGAAAGGGAGAACTCCCTGACTTCACCCAGCCCTCTGAGCAAAGGCGGGCAGAGGGAGAGAAGCTTCCCTTCCTTCCCCTTGCCCGCAGTGCAGTCCTCGTTTGCTCTCGCAAACGCGAGGCTTCTTCTGAAAAACTACATCGCGGTGCAGCTCTCCTGCCAGAGGAGCAACGACAGAGCTTTAGCTTCTAGGAAGAGACTGGGAAAGCAGCCGGGGAGAGAAGGCCTTTTCCCAGTCTCTTTTCTTTCGGCCTGAATTCGGTGCATTGGCACTGGCCAAAGCAAGGTTTCCCAGCCCCACGGACGACGCGGCAGCTCTCTCCTGGCAGAGCAAGTCCCATGCAGCGTTGCCCTGACGAGATAGTGTGGGTGCGCCGAGGCCCAGGGAAAACACACTGCCCAGAGAAATCCCAGCAAAGCCGTGGGCTTCCCCACAGGAACCCATGTCCGTTTCAGTTCTTTGCCGAGAACGGAGCTCGGAGGCAACGTCAGATTGTGTGTATCTCAGGGAGAGAAAGAAGGCTGTGACTTCCCCCGTTCCTCTGACGAAAGCAGTTAGAGGGAGAAAAACGTCCTTTGCTTTCGCTTTCCCGCAGGGAGCTGGGCGAAACGGCCCTGCGCGAAGGGCCGTTTTCCCCCGGAGAACTGCCTGGCGGCAGCCCCGCTCTCCAAGCACAACGCGTATGCAGTGTTAGCGTTCAGCTATCGTGAAGGCTGGCTTTGGCCCGGGGAGAGCAAAGCGCCTGGGAAAGAAATCTCGGCAGACCCCGCTGCCTTTCCACGGTACAAAGTGTGCCACTGCAGACTCTTTTCCAAAGAAGAGAGCGCACAGGCAACAGCAGCCCGCACGTTTCTCGGTGAAAGGGAAAACTCCCTGACTTCACCCAGCCCTCTGAGCAAAGGCGGGCAGAGGGAGAGAAGCTTCCCTTCCTTCCCCTTGCCCGCAGTGCAGTCCTCGTTTGCTCTCGCAAACGCGAGGCTTCTTCTGAAAAACTACATCGCGGTGCAGCTCTCCTGCCAGAGGAGCAACGACAGAGCTTTAGCTTCTAGGAAGAGACTGGGAAAGCAGCCGGGGAGAGAAGGCCTTTTCCCAGTCTCTTTTCTTTCGGCCTGAATTCGGTGCATTGGCACTGGCCAAAGCAAGGTTTCCCAGCCCCACGGACGACGCGGCAGCTCTCTCCTGGCAGAGCAAGTCCCATGCAGCGTTGCCCTGACGAGATAGTGTGGGTGCGCCGAGGCCCAGGGAAAACACACTGCCCAGAGAAATCCCAGCAAAGCCGTGGGCTTCCCCACAGGAACCCATGTCCGTTTCAGTTCTTTGCCGAGAACGGAGCTCGGAGGCAACGTCAGATTGTGTGTATCTCAGGGAGAGAAAGAAGGCTGTGACTTCCCCCGTTCCTCTGACGAAAGCAGTTAGAGGGAGAAAAACGTCCTTTGCTTTCGCTTTCCCGCAGGGAGCTGGGCGAAACGGCCCTGCGCGAAGGGCCGTTTTCCCCCGGAGAACTGCCTGGCGGCAGCCCCGCTCTCCAAGCACAACGCGTATGCAGTGTTAGCGTTCAGCTATCGTGAAGGCTGGCTTTGGCCCGGGGAGAGCAAAGCGCCTGGGAAAGAAATCTCGGCAGACCCCGCTGCCTTTCCACGGTACAAAGTGTGCCACTGCAGACTCTTTTCCAAAGAAGAGAGCGCACAGGCAACAGCAGCCCGCACGTTTCTCGGTGAAAGGGAGAACTCCCTGACTTCACCCAGCCCTCTGAGCAAAGGCGGGCAGAGGGAGAGAAGCTTCCCTTCCTTCCCCTTGCCCGCAGTGCAGTCCTCGTTTGCTCTCGCAAACGCGAGGCTTCTTCTGAAAAACTACATCGCGGTGCAGCTCTCCTGCCAGAGGAGCAACGACAGAGCTTTAGCTTCTAGGAAGAGACTGGGAAAGCAGCCGGGGAGAGAAGGCCTTTTCCCAGTCTCTTTTCTTTCGGCCTGAATTCGGTGCATTGGCACTGGCCAAAGCAAGGTTTCCCAGCCCCACGGACGACGCGGCAGCTCTCTCCTGGCAGAGCAAGTCCCATGCAGCGTTGCCCTGACGAGATAGTGTGGGTGCGCCGAGGCCCAGGGAAAACACACTGCCCAGAGAAATCCCAGCAAAGCCGTGGGCTTCCCCACAGGAACCCATGTCCGTTTCAGTTCTTTGCCGAGAACGGAGCTCGGAGGCAACGTCAGATTGTGTGTATCTCAGGGAGAGAAAGAAGGCTGTGACTTCCCCCGTTCCTCTGACGAAAGCAGTTAGAGGGAGAAAAACGTCCTTTGCTTTCGCTTTCCCGCAGGGAGCTGGGCGAAACGGCCCTGCGCGAAGGGCCGTTTTCCCCCGGAGAACTGCCTGGCGGCAGCCCCGCTCTCCAAGCACAACGCGTATGCAGTGTTAGCGTTCAGCTATCGTGAAGGCTGGCTTTGGCCCGGGGAGAGCAAAGCGCCTGGGAAAGAAATCTCGGCAGACCCCGCTGCCTTTCCACGGTACAAAGTGTGCCACTGCAGACTCTTTTCCAAAGAAGAGAGCGCACAGGCAACAGCAGCCCGCACGTTTCTCGGTGAAAGGGAGAACTCCCTGACTTCACCCAGCCCTCTGAGCAAAGGCAGGCAGAGGGAGAGAAGCTTCCCTTCCTTCCCCTTGCCCGCAGTGCAGTCCTCGTTTGCTCTCGCAAACGCGAGGCTTCTTCTGAAAAACTACATCGCGGTGCAGCTCTCCTGCCAGAGGAGCAACGACAGAGCTTTAGCTTCTAGGAAGAGACTGGGAAAGCAGCCGGGGAGAGAAGGCCTTTTCCCAGTCTCTTTTCTTTCGGCCTGAATTCGGTGCATTGGCACTGGCCAAAGCAAGGTTTCCCAGCCCCACGGACGACGCGGCAGCTCTCTCCTGGCAGAGCAAGTCCCATGCAGCGTTGCCCTGACGAGATAGTGTGGGTGCGCCGAGGCCCAGGGAAAACACACTGCCCAGAGAAATCCCAGCAAAGCCGTGGGCTTCCCCACAGGAACCCATGTCCGTTTCAGTTCTTTGCCGAGAACGGAGCTCGGAGGCAACGTCAGATTGTGTGTATCTCAGGGAGAGAAAGAAGGCTGTGACTTCCCCCGTTCCTCTGACGAAAGCAGTTAGAGGGAGAAAAACGTCCTTTGCTTTCGCTTTCCCGCAGGGAGCTGGGCGAAACGGCCCTTCGCGAAGGGCCGTTTTCCCCCGGAGAACTGCCTGGCGGCAGCCCCGCTCTCCAAGCACAACGCGTATGCAGTGTTAGCGTTCAGCTATCGTGAAGGCTGGCTTTGGCCCGGGGAGAGCAAAGCGCCTGGGAAAGAAATCTCGGCAGACCCCGCTGCCTTTCCACGGTACAAAGTGTGCCACTGCAGACTCTTTTCCAAAGAAGAGAGCGCACAGGCAACAGCAGCCCGCACGTTTCTCGGTGAAAGGGAGAACTCCCTGACTTCACCCAGCCCTCTGAGCAAAGGCGGGCAGAGGGAGAGAAGCTTCCCTTCCTTCCCCTTGCCCGCAGTGCAGTCCTCGTTTGCTCTCGCAAACGCGAGGCTTCTTCTGAAAAACTACATCGCGGTGCAGCTCTCCTGCCAGAGGAGCAACGACAGAGCTTTAGCTTCTAGGAAGAGACTGGGAAAGCAGCCGGGGAGAGAAGGCCTTTTCCCAGTCTCTTTTCTTTCGGCCTGAATTCGGTGCATTGGCACTGGCCAAAGCAAGGTTTCCCAGCCCCACGGACGACGCGGCAGCTCTCTCCTGGCAGAGCAAGTCCCATGCAGCGTTGCCCTGACGAGATAGTGTGGGTGCGCCGAGGCCCAGGGAAAACACACTGCCCAGAGAAATCCCAGCAAAGCCGTGGGCTTCCCCACAGGAACCCATGTCCGTTTCAGTTCTTTGCCGAGAACGGAGCTCGGAGGCAACGTCAGATTGTGTGTATCTCAGGGAGAGAAAGAAGGCTGTGACTTCCCCCGTTCCTCTGACGAAAGCAGTTAGAGGGAGAAAAACGTCCTTTGCTTTCGCTTTCCCGCAGGGAGCTGGGCGAAACGGCCCTGCGCGAAGGGCCGTTTTCCCCCGGAGAACTGCCTGGCGGCAGCCCCGCTCTCCAAGCACAACGCGTATGCAGTGTTAGCGTTCAGCTATCGTGAAGGCTGGCTTTGGCCCGGGGAGAGCAAAGCGCCTGGGAAAGAAATCTCGGCAGACCCCGCTGCCTTTCCACGGTACAAAGTGTGCCACTGCAGACTCTTTTCCAAAGAAGAGAGCGCACAGGCAACAGCAGCCCGCACGTTTCTCGGTGAAAGGGAGAACTCCCTGACTTCACCCAGCCCTCTGAGCAAAGGCGGGCAGAGGGAGAGAAGCTTCCCTTCCTTCCCCTTGCCCGCAGTGCAGTCCTCGTTTGCTCTCGCAAACGCGAGGCTTCTTCTGAAAAACTACATCGCGGTGCAGCTCTCCTGCCAGAGGAGCAACGACAGAGCTTTAGCTTCTAGGAAGAGACTGGGAAAGCAGCCGGGGAGAGAAGGCCTTTTCCCAGTCTCTTTTCTTTCGGCCTGAATTCGGTGCATTGGCACTGGCCAAAGCAAGGTTTCCCAGCCCCACGGACGACGCGGCAGCTCTCTCCTGGCAGAGCAAGTCCCATGCAGCGTTGCCCTGACGAGATAGTGTGGGTGCGCCGAGGCCCAGGGAAAACACACTGCCCAGAGAAATCCCAGCAAAGCCGTGGGCTTCCCCACAGGAACCCATGTCCGTTTCAGTTCTTTGCCGAGAACGGAGCTCGGAGGCAACGTCAGATTGTGTGTATCTCAGGGAGAGAAAGAAGGCTGTGACTTCCCCCGTTCCTCTGACGAAAGCAGTTAGAGGGAGAAAAACGTCCTTTGCTTTCGCTTTCCCGCAGGGAGCTGGGCGAAACGGCCCTGCGCGAAGGGCCGTTTTCCCCCGGAGAACTGCCTGGCGGCAGCCCCGCTCTCCAAGCACAACGCGTATGCAGTGTTAGCGTTCAGCTATCGTGAAGGCTGGCTTTGGCCCGGGGAGAGCAAAGCGCCTGGGAAAGAAATCTCGGCAGACCCCGCTGCCTTTCCACGGTACAAAGTGTGCCACTGCAGACTCTTTTCCAAAGAAGAGAGCGCACAGGCAACAGCAGCCCGCACGTTTCTCGGTGAAAGGGAGAACTCCCTGACTTCACCCAGCCCTCTGAGCAAAGGCAGGCAGAGGGAGAGAAGCTTCCCTTCCTTCCCCTTGCCCGCAGTGCAGTCCTCGTTTGCTCTCGCAAACGCGAGGCTTCTTCTGAAAAACTACATCGCGGTGCAGCTCTCCTGCCAGAGGAGCAACGACAGAGCTTTAGCTTCTAGGAAGAGACTGGGAAAGCAGCCGGGGAGAGAAGGCCTTTTCCCAGTCTCTTTTCTTTCGGCCTGAATTCGGTGCATTGGCACTGGCCAAAGCAAGGTTTCCCAGCCCCACGGACGACGCGGCAGCTCTCTCCTGGCAGAGCAAGTCCCATGCAGCGTTGCCCTGACGAGATAGTGTGGGTGCGCCGAGGCCCAGGGAAAACACACTGCCCAGAGAAATCCCAGCAAAGCCGTGGGCTTCCCCACAGGAACCCATGTCCGTTTCAGTTCTTTGCCGAGAACGGAGCTCGGAGGCAACGTCAGATTGTGTGTATCTCAGGGAGAGAAAGAAGGCTGTGACTTCCCCCGTTCCTCTGACGAAAGCAGTTAGAGGGAGAAAAACGTCCTTTGCTTTCGCTTTCCCGCAGGGAGCTGGGCGAAACGGCCCTGCGCGAAGGGCCGTTTTCCCCCGGAGAACTGCCTGGCGGCAGCCCCGCTCTCCAAGCACAACGCGTATGCAGTGTTAGCGTTCAGCTATCGTGAAGGCTGGCTTTGGCCCGGGGAGAGCAAAGCGCCTGGGAAAGAAATCTCGGCAGACCCCGCTGCCTTTCCACGGTACAAAGTGTGCCACTGCAGACTCTTTTCCAAAGAAGAGAGCGCACAGGCAACAGCAGCCCGCACGTTTCTCGGTGAAAGGGAGAACTCCCTGACTTCACCCAGCCCTCTGAGCAAAGGCGGGCAGAGGGAGAGAAGCTTCCCTTCCTTCCCCTTGCCCGCAGTGCAGTCCTCGTTTGCTCTCGCAAACGCGAGGCTTCTTCTGAAAAACTACATCGCGGTGCAGCTCTCCTGCCAGAGGAGCAACGACAGAGCTTTAGCTTCTAGGAAGAGACTGGGAAAGCAGCCGGGGAGAGAAGGCCTTTTCCCAGTCTCTTTTCTTTCGGCCTGAATTCGGTGCATTGGCACTGGCCAAAGCAAGGTTTCCCAGCCCCACGGACGACGCGGCAGCTCTCTCCTGGCAGAGCAAGTCCCATGCAGCGTTGCCCTGACGAGATAGTGTGGGTGCGCCGAGGCCCAGGGAAAACACACTGCCCAGAGAAATCCCAGCAAAGCCGTGGGCTTCCCCACAGGAACCCATGTCCGTTTCAGTTCTTTGCCGAGAACGGAGCTCGGAGGCAACGTCAGATTGTGTGTATCTCAGGGAGAGAAAGAAGGCTGTGACTTCCCCCGTTCCTCTGACGAAAGCAGTTAGAGGGAGAAAAACGTCCTTTGCTTTCGCTTTCCCGCAGGGAGCTGGGCGAAACGGCCCTGCGCGAAGGGCCGTTTTCCCCCGGAGAACTGCCTGGCGGCAGCCCCGCTCTCCAAGCACAACGCGTATGCAGTGTTAGCGTTCAGCTATCGTGAAGGCTGGCTTTGGCCCGGGGAGAGCAAAGCGCCTGGGAAAGAAATCTCGGCAGACCCCGCTGCCTTTCCACGGTACAAAGTGTGCCACTGCAGACTCTTTTCCAAAGAAGAGAGCGCACAGGCAACAGCAGCCCGCACGTTTCTCGGTGAAAGGGAGAACTCCCTGACTTCACCCAGCCCTCTGAGCAAAGGCAGGCAGAGGGAGAGAAGCTTCCCTTCCTTCCCCTTGCCCGCAGTGCAGTCCTCGTTTGCTCTCGCAAACGCGAGGCTTCTTCTGAAAAACTACATCGCGGTGCAGCTCTCCTGCCAGAGGAGCAACGACAGAGCTTTAGCTTCTAGGAAGAGACTGGGAAAGCAGCCGGGGAGAGAAGGCCTTTTCCCAGTCTCTTTTCTTTCGGCCTGAATTCGGTGCATTGGCACTGGCCAAAGCAAGGTTTCCCAGCCCCACGGACGACGCGGCAGCTCTCTCCTGGCAGAGCAAGTCCCATGCAGCGTTGCCCTGACGAGATAGTGTGGGTGCGCCGAGGCCCAGGGAAAACACACTGCCCAGAGAAATCCCAGCAAAGCCGTGGGCTTCCCCACAGGAACCCATGTCCGTTTCAGTTCTTTGCCGAGAACGGAGCTCGGAGGCAACGTCAGATTGTGTGTATCTCAGGGAGAGAAAGAAGGCTGTGACTTCCCCCGTTCCTCTGACGAAAGCAGTTAGAGGGAGAAAAACGTCCTTTGCTTTCGCTTTCCCGCAGGGAGCTGGGCGAAACGGCCCTGCGCGAAGGGCCGTTTTCCCCCGGAGAACTGCCTGGCGGCAGCCCCGCTCTCCAAGCACAACGCGTATGCAGTGTTAGCGTTCAGCTATCGTGAAGGCTGGCTTTGGCCCGGGGAGAGCAAAGCGCCTGGGAAAGAAATCTCGGCAGACCCCGCTGCCTTTCCACGGTACAAAGTGTGCCACTGCAGACTCTTTTCCAAAGAAGAGAGCGCACAGGCAACAGCAGCCCGCACGTTTCTCGGTGAAAGGGAGAACTCCCTGACTTCACCCAGCCCTCTGAGCAAAGGCGGGCAGAGGGAGAGAAGCTTCCCTTCCTTCCCCTTGCCCGCAGTGCAGTCCTCGTTTGCTCTCGCAAACGCGAGGCTTCTTCTGAAAAACTACATCGCGGTGCAGCTCTCCTGCCAGAGGAGCAACGACAGAGCTTTAGCTTCTAGGAAGAGACTGGGAAAGCAGCCGGGGAGAGAAGGCCTTTTCCCAGTCTCTTTTCTTTCGGCCTGAATTCGGTGCATTGGCACTGGCCAAAGCAAGGTTTCCCAGCCCCACGGACGACGCGGCAGCTCTCTCCTGGCAGAGCAAGTCCCATGCAGCGTTGCCCTGACGAGATAGTGTGGGTGCGCCGAGGCCCAGGGAAAACACACTGCCCAGAGAAATCCCAGCAAAGCCGTGGGCTTCCCCACAGGAACCCATGTCCGTTTCAGTTCTTTGCCGAGAACGGAGCTCGGAGGCAACGTCAGATTGTGTGTATCTCAGGGAGAGAAAGAAGGCTGTGACTTCCCCCGTTCCTCTGACGAAAGCAGTTAGAGGGAGAAAAACGTCCTTTGCTTTCGCTTTCCCGCAGGGAGCTGGGCGAAACGGCCCTGCGCGAAGGGCCGTTTTCCCCCGGAGAACTGCCTGGCGGCAGCCCCGCTCTCCAAGCACAACGCGTATGCAGTGTTAGCGTTCAGCTATCGTGAAGGCTGGCTTTGGCCCGGGGAGAGCAAAGCGCCTGGGAAAGAAATCTCGGCAGACCCCGCTGCCTTTCCACGGTACAAAGTGTGCCACTGCAGACTCTTTTCCAAAGAAGAGAGCGCACAGGCAACAGCAGCCCGCACGTTTCTCGGTGAAAGGGAGAACTCCCTGACTTCACCCAGCCCTCTGAGCAAAGGCGGGCAGAGGGAGAGAAGCTTCCCTTCCTTCCCCTTGCCCGCAGTGCAGTCCTCGTTTGCTCTCGCAAACGCGAGGCTTCTTCTGAAAAACTACATCGCGGTGCAGCTCTCCTGCCAGAGGAGCAACGACAGAGCTTTAGCTTCTAGGAAGAGACTGGGAAAGCAGCCGGGGAGAGAAGGCCTTTTCCCAGTCTCTTTTCTTTCGGCCTGAATTCGGTGCATTGGCACTGGCCAAAGCAAGGTTTCCCAGCCCCACGGACGACGCGGCAGCTCTCTCCTGGCAGAGCAAGTCCCATGCAGCGTTGCCCTGACGAGATAGTGTGGGTGCGCCGAGGCCCAGGGAAAACACACTGCCCAGAGAAATCCCAGCAAAGCCGTGGGCTTCCCCACAGGAACCCATGTCCGTTTCAGTTCTTTGCCGAGAACGGAGCTCGGAGGCAACGTCAGATTGTGTGTATCTCAGGGAGAGAAAGAAGGCTGTGACTTCCCCCGTTCCTCTGACGAAAGCAGTTAGAGGGAGAAAAACGTCCTTTGCTTTCGCTTTCCCGCAGGGAGCTGGGCGAAACGGCCCTGCGCGAAGGGCCGTTTTCCCCCGGAGAACTGCCTGGCGGCAGCCCCGCTCTCCAAGCACAACGCGTATGCAGTGTTAGCGTTCAGCTATCGTGAAGGCTGGCTTTGGCCCGGGGAGAGCAAAGCGCCTGGGAAAGAAATCTCGGCAGACCCCGCTGCCTTTCCACGGTACAAAGTGTGCCACTGCAGACTCTTTTCCAAAGAAGAGAGCGCACAGGCAACAGCAGCCCGCACGTTTCTCGGTGAAAGGGAGAACTCCCTGACTTCACCCAGCCCTCTGAGCAAAGGCGGGCAGAGGGAGAGAAGCTTCCCTTCCTTCCCCTTGCCCGCAGTGCAGTCCTCGTTTGCTCTCGCAAACGCGAGGCTTCTTCTGAAAAACTACATCGCGGTGCAGCTCTCCTGCCAGAGGAGCAACGACAGAGCTTTAGCTTCTAGGAAGAGACTGGGAAAGCAGCCGGGGAGAGAAGGCCTTTTCCCAGTCTCTTTTCTTTCGGCCTGAATTCGGTGCATTGGCACTGGCCAAAGCAAGGTTTCCCAGCCCCACGGACGACGCGGCAGCTCTCTCCTGGCAGAGCAAGTCCCATGCAGCGTTGCCCTGACGAGATAGTGTGGGTGCGCCGAGGCCCAGGGAAAACACACTGCCCAGAGAAATCCCAGCAAAGCCGTGGGCTTCCCCACAGGAACCCATGTCCGTTTCAGTTCTTTGCCGAGAACGGAGCTCGGAGGCAACGTCAGATTGTGTGTATCTCAGGGAGAGAAAGAAGGCTGTGACTTCCCCCGTTCCTCTGACGAAAGCAGTTAGAGGGAGAAAAACGTCCTTTGCTTTCGCTTTCCCGCAGGGAGCTGGGCGAAACGGCCCTGCGCGAAGGGCCGTTTTCCCCCGGAGAACTGCCTGGCGGCAGCCCCGCTCTCCAAGCACAACGCGTATGCAGTGTTAGCGTTCAGCTATCGTGAAGGCTGGCTTTGGCCCGGGGAGAGCAAAGCGCCTGGGAAAGAAATCTCGGCAGACCCCGCTGCCTTTCCACGGTACAAAGTGTGCCACTGCAGACTCTTTTCCAAAGAAGAGAGCGCACAGGCAACAGCAGCCCGCACGTTTCTCGGTGAAAGGGAGAACTCCCTGACTTCACCCAGCCCTCTGAGCAAAGGCAGGCAGAGGGAGAGAAGCTTCCCTTCCTTCCCCTTGCCCGCAGTGCAGTCCTCGTTTGCTCTCGCAAACGCGAGGCTTCTTCTGAAAAACTACATCGCGGTGCAGCTCTCCTGCCAGAGGAGCAACGACAGAGCTTTAGCTTCTAGGAAGAGACTGGGAAAGCAGCCGGGGAGAGAAGGCCTTTTCCCAGTCTCTTTTCTTTCGGCCTGAATTCGGTGCATTGGCACTGGCCAAAGCAAGGTTTCCCAGCCCCACGGACGACGCGGCAGCTCTCTCCTGGCAGAGCAAGTCCCATGCAGCGTTGCCCTGACGAGATAGTGTGGGTGCGCCGAGGCCCAGGGAAAACACACTGCCCAGAGAAATCCCAGCAAAGCCGTGGGCTTCCCCACAGGAACCCATGTCCGTTTCAGTTCTTTGCCGAGAACGGAGCTCGGAGGCAACGTCAGATTGTGTGTATCTCAGGGAGAGAAAGAAGGCTGTGACTTCCCCCGTTCCTCTGACGAAAGCAGTTAGAGGGAGAAAAACGTCCTTTGCTTTCGCTTTCCCGCAGGGAGCTGGGCGAAACGGCCCTGCGCGAAGGGCCGTTTTCCCCCGGAGAACTGCCTGGCGGCAGCCCCGCTCTCCAAGCACAACGCGTATGCAGTGTTAGCGTTCAGCTATCGTGAAGGCTGGCTTTGGCCCGGGGAGAGCAAAGCGCCTGGTAAAGAAATCTCGGCAGACCCCGCTGCCTTTCCACGGTACAAAGTGTGCCACTGCAGACTCTTTTCCAAAGAAGAGAGCGCACAGGCAACAGCAGCCCGCACGTTTCTCGGTGAAAGGGAGAACTCCCTGACTTCACCCAGCCCTCTGAGCAAAGGCGGGCAGAGGGAGAGAAGCTTCCCTTCCTTCCCCTTGCCCGCAGTGCAGTCCTCGTTTGCTCTCGCAAACGCGAGGCTTCTTCTGAAAAACTACATCGCGGTGCAGCTCTCCTGCCAGAGGAGCAACGACAGAGCTTTAGCTTCTAGGAAGAGACTGGGAAAGCAGCCGGGGAGAGAAGGCCTTTTCCCAGTCTCTTTTCTTTCGGCCTGAATTCGGTGCATTGGCACTGGCCAAAGCAAGGTTTCCCAGCCCCACGGACGACGCGGCAGCTCTCTCCTGGCAGAGCAAGTCCCATGCAGCGTTGCCCTGACGAGATAGTGTGGGTGCGCCGAGGCCCAGGGAAAACACACTGCCCAGAGAAATCCCAGCAAAGCCGTGGGCTTCCCCACAGGAACCCATGTCCGTTTCAGTTCTTTGCCGAGAACGGAGCTCGGAGGCAACGTCAGATTGTGTGTATCTCAGGGAGAGAAAGAAGGCTGTGACTTCCCCCGTTCCTCTGACGAAAGCAGTTAGAGGGAGAAAAACGTCCTTTGCTTTCGCTTTCCCGCAGGGAGCTGGGCGAAACGGCCCTGCGCGAAGGGCCGTTTTCCCCCGGAGAACTGCCTGGCGGCAGCCCCGCTCTCCAAGCACAACGCGTATGCAGTGTTAGCGTTCAGCTATCGTGAAGGCTGGCTTTGGCCCGGGGAGAGCAAAGCGCCTGGGAAAGAAATCTCGGCAGACCCCGCTGCCTTTCCACGGTACAAAGTGTGCCACTGCAGACTCTTTTCCAAAGAAGAGAGCGCACAGGCAACAGCAGCCCGCACGTTTCTCGGTGAAAGGGAGAACTCCCTGACTTCACCCAGCCCTCTGAGCAAAGGCAGGCAGAGGGAGAGAAGCTTCCCTTCCTTCCCCTTGCCCGCAGTGCAGTCCTCGTTTGCTCTCGCAAACGCGAGGCTTCTTCTGAAAAACTACATCGCGGTGCAGCTCTCCTGCCAGAGGAGCAACGACAGAGCTTTAGCTTCTAGGAAGAGACTGGGAAAGCAGCCGGGGAGAGAAGGCCTTTTCCCAGTCTCTTTTCTTTCGGCCTGAATTCGGTGCATTGGCACTGGCCAAAGCAAGGTTTCCCAGCCCCACGGACGACGCGGCAGCTCTCTCCTGGCAGAGCAAGTCCCATGCAGCGTTGCCCTGACGAGATAGTGTGGGTGCGCCGAGGCCCAGGGAAAACACACTGCCCAGAGAAATCCCAGCAAAGCCGTGGGCTTCCCCACAGGAACCCATGTCCGTTTCAGTTCTTTGCCGAGAACGGAGCTCGGAGGCAACGTCAGATTGTGTGTATCTCAGGGAGAGAAAGAAGGCTGTGACTTCCCCCGTTCCTCTGACGAAAGCAGTTAGAGGGAGAAAAACGTCCTTTGCTTTCGCTTTCCCGCAGGGAGCTGGGCGAAACGGCCCTGCGCGAAGGGCCGTTTTCCCCCGGAGAACTGCCTGGCGGCAGCCCCGCTCTCCAAGCACAACGCGTATGCAGTGTTAGCGTTCAGCTATCGTGAAGGCTGGCTTTGGCCCGGGGAGAGCAAAGCGCCTGGGAAAGAAATCTCGGCAGACCCCGCTGCCTTTCCACGGTACAAAGTGTGCCACTGCAGACTCTTTTCCAAAGAAGAGAGCGCACAGGCAACAGCAGCCCGCACGTTTCTCGGTGAAAGGGAGAACTCCCTGACTTCACCCAGCCCTCTGAGCAAAGGCGGGCAGAGGGAGAGAAGCTTCCCTTCCTTCCCCTTGCCCGCAGTGCAGTCCTCGTTTGCTCTCGCAAACGCGAGGCTTCTTCTGAAAAACTACATCGCGGTGCAGCTCTCCTGCCAGAGGAGCAACGACAGAGCTTTAGCTTCTAGGAAGAGACTGGGAAAGCAGCCGGGGAGAGAAGGCCTTTTCCCAGTCTCTTTTCTTTCGGCCTGAATTCGGTGCATTGGCACTGGCCAAAGCAAGGTTTCCCAGCCCCACGGACGACGCGGCAGCTCTCTCCTGGCAGAGCAAGTCCCATGCAGCGTTGCCCTGACGAGATAGTGTGGGTGCGCCGAGGCCCAGGGAAAACACACTGCCCAGAGAAATCCCAGCAAAGCCGTGGGCTTCCCCACAGGAACCCATGTCCGTTTCAGTTCTTTGCCGAGAACGGAGCTCGGAGGCAACGTCAGATTGTGTGTATCTCAGGGAGAGAAAGAAGGCTGTGACTTCCCCCGTTCCTCTGACGAAAGCAGTTAGAGGGAGAAAAACGTCCTTTGCTTTCGCTTTCCCGCAGGGAGCTGGGCGAAACGGCCCTGCGCGAAGGGCCGTTTTCCCCCGGAGAACTGCCTGGCGGCAGCCCCGCTCTCCAAGCACAACGCGTATGCAGTGTTAGCGTTCAGCTATCGTGAAGGCTGGCTTTGGCCCGGGGAGAGCAAAGCGCCTGGGAAAGAAATCTCGGCAGACCCCGCTGCCTTTCCACGGTACAAAGTGTGCCACTGCAGACTCTTTTCCAAAGAAGAGAGCGCACAGGCAACAGCAGCCCGCACGTTTCTCGGTGAAAGGGAGAACTCCCTGACTTCACCCAGCCCTCTGAGCAAAGGCGGGCAGAGGGAGAGAAGCTTCCCTTCCTTCCCCTTGCCCGCAGTGCAGTCCTCGTTTGCTCTCGCAAACGCGAGGCTTCTTCTGAAAAACTACATCGCGGTGCAGCTCTCCTGCCAGAGGAGCAACGACAGAGCTTTAGCTTCTAGGAAGAGACTGGGAAAGCAGCCGGGGAGAGAAGGCCTTTTCCCAGTCTCTTTTCTTTCGGCCTGAATTCGGTGCATTGGCACTGGCCAAAGCAAGGTTTCCCAGCCCCACGGACGACGCGGCAGCTCTCTCCTGGCAGAGCAAGTCCCATGCAGCGTTGCCCTGACGAGATAGTGTGGGTGCGCCGAGGCCCAGGGAAAACACACTGCCCAGAGAAATCCCAGCAAAGCCGTGGGCTTCCCCACAGGAACCCATGTCCGTTTCAGTTCTTTGCCGAGAACGGAGCTCGGAGGCAACGTCAGATTGTGTGTATCTCAGGGAGAGAAAGAAGGCTGTGACTTCCCCCGTTCCTCTGACGAAAGCAGTTAGAGGGAGAAAAACGTCCTTTGCTTTCGCTTTCCCGCAGGGAGCTGGGCGAAACGGCCCTGCGCGAAGGGCCGTTTTCCCCCGGAGAACTGCCTGGCGGCAGCCCCGCTCTCCAAGCACAACGCGTATGCAGTGTTAGCGTTCAGCTATCGTGAAGGCTGGCTTTGGCCCGGGGAGAGCAAAGCGCCTGGGAAAGAAATCTCGGCAGACCCCGCTGCCTTTCCACGGTACAAAGTGTGCCACTGCAGACTCTTTTCCAAAGAAGAGAGCGCACAGGCAACAGCAGCCCGCACGTTTCTCGGTGAAAGGGAGAACTCCCTGACTTCACCCAGCCCTCTGAGCAAAGGCGGGCAGAGGGAGAGAAGCTTCCCTTCCTTCCCCTTGCCCGCAGTGCAGTCCTCGTTTGCTCTCGCAAACGCGAGGCTTCTTCTGAAAAACTACATCGCGGTGCAGCTCTCCTGCCAGAGGAGCAACGACAGAGCTTTAGCTTCTAGGAAGAGACTGGGAAAGCAGCCGGGGAGAGAAGGCCTTTTCCCAGTCTCTTTTCTTTCGGCCTGAATTCGGTGCATTGGCACTGGCCAAAGCAAGGTTTCCCAGCCCCACGGACGACGCGGCAGCTCTCTCCTGGCAGAGCAAGTCCCATGCAGCGTTGCCCTGACGAGATAGTGTGGGTGCGCCGAGGCCCAGGGAAAACACACTGCCCAGAGAAATCCCAGCAAAGCCGTGGGCTTCCCCACAGGAACCCATGTCCGTTTCAGTTCTTTGCCGAGAACGGAGCTCGGAGGCAACGTCAGATTGTGTGTATCTCAGGGAGAGAAAGAAGGCTGTGACTTCCCCCGTTCCTCTGACGAAAGCAGTTAGAGGGAGAAAAACGTCCTTTGCTTTCGCTTTCCCGCAGGGAGCTGGGCGAAACGGCCCTGCGCGAAGGGCCGTTTTCCCCCGGAGAACTGCCTGGCGGCAGCCCCGCTCTCCAAGCACAACGCGTATGCAGTGTTAGCGTTCAGCTATCGTGAAGGCTGGCTTTGGCCCGGGGAGAGCAAAGCGCCTGGGAAAGAAATCTCGGCAGACCCCGCTGCCTTTCCACGGTACAAAGTGTGCCACTGCAGACTCTTTTCCAAAGAAGAGAGCGCACAGGCAACAGCAGCCCGCACGTTTCTCGGTGAAAGGGAGAACTCCCTGACTTCACCCAGCCCTCTGAGCAAAGGCGGGCAGAGGGAGAGAAGCTTCCCTTCCTTCCCCTTGCCCGCAGTGCAGTCCTCGTTTGCTCTCGCAAACGCGAGGCTTCTTCTGAAAAACTACATCGCGGTGCAGCTCTCCTGCCAGAGGAGCAATGACAGAGCTTTAGCTTCTAGGAAGAGACTGGGAAAGCAGCCGGGGAGAGAAGGCCTTTTCCCAGTCTCTTTTCTTTCGGCCTGAATTCGGTGCATTGGCACTGGCCAAAGCAAGGTTTCCCAGCCCCACGGACGACGCGGCAGCTCTCTCCTGGCAGAGCAAGTCCCATGCAGCGTTGCCCTGACGAGATAGTGTGGGTGCGCCGAGGCCCAGGGAAAACACACTGCCCAGAGAAATCCCAGCAAAGCCGTGGGCTTCCCCACAGGAACCCATGTCCGTTTCAGTTCTTTGCCGAGAACGGAGCTCGGAGGCAACGTCAGATTGTGTGTATCTCAGGGAGAGAAAGAAGGCTGTGACTTCCCCCGTTCCTCTGACGAAAGCAGTTAGAGGGAGAAAAACGTCCTTTGCTTTCGCTTTCCCGCAGGGAGCTGGGCGAAACGGCCCTTCGCGAAGGGCCGTTTTCCCCCGGAGAACTGCCTGGCGGCAGCCCCGCTCTCCAAGCACAACGCGTATGCAGTGTTAGCGTTCAGCTATCGTGAAGGCTGGCTTTGGCCCGGGGAGAGCAAAGCGCCTGGGAAAGAAATCTCGGCAGACCCCGCTGCCTTTCCACGGTACAAAGTGTGCCACTGCAGACTCTTTTCCAAAGAAAAGAGCGCACAGGCAACAGCAGCCCGCACGTTTCTCGGTGAAAGGGAGAACTCCCTGACTTCACCCAGCCCTCTGAGCAAAGGCGGGCAGAGGGAGAGAAGCTTCCCTTCCTTCCCCTTGCCCGCAGTGCAGTCCTCGTTTGCTCTCGCAAACGCGAGGCTTCTTCTGAAAAACTACATCGCGGTGCAGCTCTCCTGCCAGAGGAGCAACGACAGAGCTTTAGCTTCTAGGAAGAGACTGGGAAAGCAGCCGGGGAGAGAAGGCCTTTTCCCAGTCTCTTTTCTTTCGGCCTGAATTCGGTGCATTGGCACTGGCCAAAGCAAGGTTTCCCAGCCCCACGGACGACGCGGCAGCTCTCTCCTGGCAGAGCAAGTCCCATGCAGCGTTGCCCTGACGAGATAGTGTGGGTGCGCCGAGGCCCAGGGAAAACACACTGCCCAGAGAAATCCCAGCAAAGCCGTGGGCTTCCCCACAGGAACCCATGTCCGTTTCAGTTCTTTGCCGAGAACGGAGCTCGGAGGCAACGTCAGATTGTGTGTATCTCAGGGAGAGAAAGAAGGCTGTGACTTCCCCCGTTCCTCTGACGAAAGCAGTTAGAGGGAGAAAAACGTCCTTTGCTTTCGCTTTCCCGCAGGGAGCTGGGCGAAACGGCCCTGCGCGAAGGGCCGTTTTCCCCCGGAGAACTGCCTGGCGGCAGCCCCGCTCTCCAAGCACAACGCGTATGCAGTGTTAGCGTTCAGCTATCGTGAAGGCTGGCTTTGGCCCGGGGAGAGCAAAGCGCCTGGGAAAGAAATCTCGGCAGACCCCGCTGCCTTTCCACGGTACAAAGTGTGCCACTGCAGACTCTTTTCCAAAGAAGAGAGCGCACAGGCAACAGCAGCCCGCACGTTTCTCGGTGAAAGGGAGAACTCCCTGACTTCACCCAGCCCTCTGAGCAAAGGCGGGCAGAGGGAGAGAAGCTTCCCTTCCTTCCCCTTGCCCGCAGTGCAGTCCTCGTTTGCTCTCGCAAACGCGAGGCTTCTTCTGAAAAACTACATCGCGGTGCAGCTCTCCTGCCAGAGGAGCAACGACAGAGCTTTAGCTTCTAGGAAGAGACTGGGAAAGCAGCCGGGGAGAGAAGGCCTTTTCCCAGTCTCTTTTCTTTCGGCCTGAATTCGGTGCATTGGCACTGGCCAAAGCAAGGTTTCCCAGCCCCACGGACGACGCGGCAGCTCTCTCCTGGCAGAGCAAGTCCCATGCAGCGTTGCCCTGACGAGATAGTGTGGGTGCGCCGAGGCCCAGGGAAAACACACTGCCCAGAGAAATCCCAGCAAAGCCGTGGGCTTCCCCACAGGAACCTATGTCCGTTTCAGTTCTTTGCCGAGAACGGAGCTCGGAGGCAACGTCAGATTGTGTGTATCTCAGGGAGAGAAAGAAGGCTGTGACTTCCCCCGTTCCTCTGACGAAAGCAGTTAGAGGGAGAAAAACGTCCTTTGCTTTCGCTTTCCCGCAGGGAGCTGGGCGAAACGGCCCTTCGCGAAGGGCCGTTTTCCCCCGGAGAACTGCCTGGCGGCAGCCCCGCTCTCCAAGCACAACGCGTATGCAGTGTTAGCGTTCAGCTATCGTGAAGGCTGGCTTTGGCCCGGGGAGAGCAAAGCGCCTGGGAAAGAAATCTCGGCAGACCCCGCTGCCTTTCCACGGTACAAAGTGTGCCACTGCAGACTCTTTTCCAAAGAAGAGAGCGCACAGGCAACAGCAGCCCGCACGTTTCTCGGTGAAAGGGAGAACTCCCTGACTTCACCCAGCCCTCTGAGCAAAGGCAGGCAGAGGGAGAGAAGCTTCCCTTCCTTCCCCTTGCCCGCAGTGCAGTCCTCGTTTGCTCTCGCAAACGCGAGGCTTCTTCTGAAAAACTACATCGCGGTGCAGCTCTCCTGCCAGAGGAGCAACGACAGAGCTTTAGCTTCTAGGAAGAGACTGGGAAAGCAGCCGGGGAGAGAAGGCCTTTTCCCAGTCTCTTTTCTTTCGGCCTGAATTCGGTGCATTGGCACTGGCCAAAGCAAGGTTTCCCAGCCCCACGGACGACGCGGCAGCTCTCTCCTGGCAGAGCAAGTCCCATGCAGCGTTGCCCTGACGAGATAGTGTGGGTGCGCCGAGGCCCAGGGAAAACACACTGCCCAGAGAAATCCCAGCAAAGCCGTGGGCTTCCCCACAGGAACCTATGTCCGTTTCAGTTCTTTGCCGAGAACGGAGCTCGGAGGCAACGTCAGATTGTGTGTATCTCAGGGAGGGAAAGAAGGCTGTGACTTCCCCCGTTCCTCTGACGAAAGCAGTTAGAGGGAGAAAAACGTCCTTTGCTTTCGCTTTCCCGCAGGGAGCTGGGCGAAACGGCCCTTCGCGAAGGGCCGTTTTCCCCCGGAGAACTGCCTGGCGGCAGCCCCGCTCTCCAAGCACAACGCGTATGCAGTGTTAGCGTTCAGCTATCGTGAAGGCTGGCTTTGGCCCGGGGAGAGCAAAGCGCCTGGGAAAGAAATCTCGGCAGACCCCGCTGCCTTTCCACGGTACAAAGTGTGCCACTGCAGACTCTTTTCCAAAGAAGAGAGCGCACAGGCAACAGCAGCCCGCACGTTTCTCGGTGAAAGGGAGAACTCCCTGACTTCACCCAGCCCTCTGAGCAAAGGCAGGCAGAGGGAGAGAAGCTTCCCTTCCTTCCCCTTGCCCGCAGTGCAGTCCTCGTTTGCTCTCGCAAACGCGAGGCTTCTTCTGAAAAACTACATCGCGGTGCAGCTCTCCTGCCAGAGGAGCAACGACAGAGCTTTAGCTTCTAGGAAGAGACTGGGAAAGCAGCCGGGGAGAGAAGGCCTTTTCCCAGTCTCTTTTCTTTCGGCCTGAATTCGGTGCATTGGCACTGGCCAAAGCAAGGTTTCCCAGCCCCACGGACGACGCGGCAGCTCTCTCCTGGCAGAGCAAGTCCCATGCAGCGTTGCCCTGACTAGATAGTGTGGGTGCGCCGAGGCCCAGGGAAAACACACTGCCCAGAGAAATCCCAGCAAAGCCGTGGGCTTCCCCACAGGAACCCATGTCCGTTTCAGTTCTTTGCCGAGAACGGAGCTCGGAGGCAACGTCAGATTGTGTGTATCTCAGGGAGGGAAAGAAGGCTGTGACTTCCCCCGTTCCTCTGACGAAAGCAGTTAGAGGGAGAAAAACGTCCTTTGCTTTCGCTTTCCCGCAGGGAGCTGGGCGAAACGGCCCTGCGCGAAGGGCCGTTTTCCCCCGGAGAACTGCCTGGCGGCAGCCCCGCTCTCCAAGCACAACGCGTATGCAGTGTTAGCGTTCAGCTATCGTGAAGGCTGGCTTTGGCCCGGGGAGAGCAAAGCGCCTGGGAAAGAAATCTCGGCAGACCCCGCTGCCTTTCCACGGTACAAAGTGTGCCACTGCAGACTCTTTTCCAAAGAAGAGAGCGCACAGGCAACAGCAGCCCGCACGTTTCTCGGTGAAAGGGAGAACTCCCTGACTTCACCCAGCCCTCTGAGCAAAGGCAGGCAGAGGGAGAGAAGCTTCCCTTCCTTCCCCTTGCCCGCAGTGCAGTCCTCGTTTGCTCTCGCAAACGCGAGGCTTCTTCTGAAAAACTACATCGCGGTGCAGCTCTCCTGCCAGAGGAGCAACGACAGAGCTTTAGCTTCTAGGAAGAGACTGGGAAAGCAGCCGGGGAGAGAAGGCCTTTTCCCAGTCTCTTTTCTTTCGGCCTGAATTCGGTGCATTGGCACTGGCCAAAGCAAGGTTTCCCAGCCCCACGGACGACGCGGCAGCTCTCTCCTGGCAGAGCAAGTCCCATGCAGCGTTGCCCTGACGAGATAGTGTGGGTGCGCCGAGGCCCAGGGAAAACACACTGCCCAGAGAAATCCCAGCAAAGCCGTGGGCTTCCCCACAGGAACCTATGTCCGTTTCAGTTCTTTGCCGAGAACGGAGCTCGGAGGCAACGTCAGATTGTGTGTATCTCAGGGAGAGAAAGAAGGCTGTGACTTCCCCCGTTCCTCTGACGAAAGCAGTTAGAGGGAGAAAAACGTCCTTTGCTTTCGCTTTCCCGCAGGGAGCTGGGCGAAACGGCCCTTCGCGAAGGGCCGTTTTCCCCCGGAGAACTGCCTGGCGGCAGCCCCGCTCTCCAAGCACAACGCGTATGCAGTGTTAGCGTTCAGCTATCGTGAAGGCTGGCTTTGGCCCGGGGAGAGCAAAGCGCCTGGGAAAGAAATCTCGGCAGACCCCGCTGCCTTTCCACGGTACAAAGTGTGCCACTGCAGACTCTTTTCCAAAGAAGAGAGCGCACAGGCAACAGCAGCCCGCACGTTTCTCGGTGAAAGGGAGAACTCCCTGACTTCACCCAGCCCTCTGAGCAAAGGCGGGCAGAGGGAGAGAAGCTTCCCTTCCTTCCCCTTGCCCGCAGTGCAGTCCTCGTTTGCTCTCGCAAACGCGAGGCTTCTTCTGAAAAACTACATCGCGGTGCAGCTCTCCTGCCAGAGGAGCAACGACAGAGCTTTAGCTTCTAGGAAGAGACTGGGAAAGCAGCCGGGGAGAGAAGGCCTTTTCTCAGTCTCTTTTCTTTCGGCCTGAATTCGGTGCATTGGCACTGGCCAAAGCAAGGTTTCCCAGCCCCACGGACGACGCGGCAGCTCTCTCCTGGCAGAGCAAGTCCCATGCAGCGTTGCCCTGCCGAGATAGTGTGGGTGCGCCGAGGCCCAGGGAAAACACACTGCCCAGAGAAATCCCAGCAAAGCCGTGGGCTTCCCCACAGGAACCCATGTCCGTTTCAGTTCTTTGCCGAGAACGGAGCTCGGAGGCAACGTCAGATTGTGTGTATCTCAGGGAGAGAAAGAAGGCTGTGACTTCCCCCGTTCCTCTGACGAAAGCAGTTAGAGGGAGAAAAACGTCCTTTGCTTTCGCTTTCCCGCAGGGAGCTGGGCGAAACGGCCCTGCGCGAAGGGCCGTTTTCCCCCGGAGAACTGCCTGGCGGCAGCCCCGCTCTCCAAGCACAACGCGTATGCAGTGTTAGCGTTCAGCTATCGTGAAGGCTGGCTTTGGCCCGGGGAGAGCAAAGCGCCTGGGAAAGAAATCTCGGCAGACCCCGCTGCCTTTCCACGGTACAAAGTGTGCCACTGCAGACTCTTTTCCAAAGAAGAGAGCGCACAGGCAACAGCAGCCCGCACGTTTCTCGGTGAAAGGGAGAACTCCCTGACTTCACCCAGCCCTCTGAGCAAAGGCAGGCAGAGGGAGAGAAGCTTCCCTTCCTTCCCCTTGCCCGCAGTGCAGTCCTCGTTTGCTCTCGCAAACGCGAGGCTTCTTCTGAAAAACTACATCGCGGTGCAGCTCTCCTGCCAGAGGAGCAACGACAGAGCTTTAGCTTCTAGGAAGAGACTGGGAAAGCAGCCGGGGAGAGAAGGCCTTTTCCCAGTCTCTTTTCTTTTGGCCTGAATTCGGTGCATTGGCACTGGCCAAAGCAAGGTTTCCCAGCCCCACGGACGACGCGGCAGCTCTCTCCTGGCAGAGCAAGTCCCATGCAGCGTTGCCCTGACGAGATAGTGTGGGTGCGCCGAGGCCCAGGGAAAACACACTGCCCAGAGAAATCCCAGCAAAGCCGTGGGCTTCCCCACAGGAACCTATGTCCGTTTCAGTTCTTTGCCGAGAACGGAGCTCGGAGGCAACGTCAGATTGTGTGTATCTCAGGGAGAGAAAGAAGGCTGTGACTTCCCCCGTTCCTCTGACGAAAGCAGTTAGAGGGAGAAAAACGTCCTTTGCTTTCGCTTTCCCGCAGGGAGCTGGGCGAAACGGCCCTTCGCGAAGGGCCGTTTTCCCCCGGAGAACTGCCTGGCGGCAGCCCCGCTCTCCAAGCACAACGCGTATGCAGTGTTAGCGTTCAGCTATCGTGAAGGCTGGCTTTGGCCCGGGGAGAGCAAAGCGCCTGGGAAAGAAATCTCGGCAGACCCCGCTGCCTTTCCACGGTACAAAGTGTGCCACTGCAGACTCTTTTCCAAAGAAGAGAGCGCACAGGCAACAGCAGCCCGCACGTTTCTCGGTGAAAGGGAGAACTCCCTGACTTCACCCAGCCCTCTGAGCAAAGGCGGGCAGAGGGAGAGAAGCTTCCCTTCCTTCCCCTTGCCCGCAGTGCAGTCCTCGTTTGCTCTCGCAAACGCGAGGCTTCTTCTGAAAAACTACATCGCGGTGCAGCTCTCCTGCCAGAGGAGCAACGACAGAGCTTTAGCTTCTAGGAAGAGACTGGGAAAGCAGCCGGGGAGAGAAGGCCTTTTCCCAGTCTCTTTTCTTTCGGCCTGAATTCGGTGCATTGGCACTGGCCAAAGCAAGGTTTCCCAGCCCCACGGACGACGCGGCAGCTCTCTCCTGGCAGAGCAAGTCCCATGCAGCGTTGCCCTGACGAGATAGTGTGGGTGCGCCGAGGCCCAGGGAAAACACACTGCCCAGAGAAATCCCAGCAAAGCCGTGGGCTTCCCCACAGGAACCCATGTCCGTTTCAGTTCTTTGCCGAGAACGGAGCTCGGAGGCAACGTCAGATTGTGTGTATCTCAGGGAGAGAAAGAAGGCTGTGACTTCCCCCGTTCCTCTGACGAAAGCAGTTAGAGGGAGAAAAACGTCCTTTGCTTTCGCTTTCCCGCAGGGAGCTGGGCGAAACGGCCCTGCGCGAAGGGCCGTTTTCCCCCGGAGAACTGCCTGGCGGCAGCCCCGCTCTCCAAGCACAACGCGTATGCAGTGTTAGCGTTCAGCTATCGTGAAGGCTGGCTTTGGCCCGGGGAGAGCAAAGCGCCTGGGAAAGAAATCTCGGCAGACCCCGCTGCCTTTCCACGGTACAAAGTGTGCCACTGCAGACTCTTTTCCAAAGAAGAGAGCGCACAGGCAACAGCAGCCCGCACGTTTCTCGGTGAAAGGGAGAACTCCCTGACTTCACCCAGCCCTCTGAGCAAAGGCAGGCAGAGGGAGAGAAGCTTCCCTTCCTTCCCCTTGCCCGCAGTGCAGTCCTCGTTTGCTCTCGCAAACGCGAGGCTTCTTCTGAAAAACTACATCGCGGTGCAGCTCTCCTGCCAGAGGAGCAACGACAGAGCTTTAGCTTCTAGGAAGAGACTGGGAAAGCAGCCGGGGAGAGAAGGCCTTTTCCCAGTCTCTTTTCTTTCGGCCTGAATTCGGTGCATTGGCACTGGCCAAAGCAAGGTTTCCCAGCCCCACGGACGACGCGGCAGCTCTCTCCTGGCAGAGCAAGTCCCATGCAGCGTTGCCCTGACGAGATAGTGTGGGTGCGCCGAGGCCCAGGGAAAACACACTGCCCAGAGAAATCCCAGCAAAGCCGTGGGCTTCCCCACAGGAACCCATGTCCGTTTCAGTTCTTTGCCGAGAACGGAGCTCGGAGGCAACGTCAGATTGTGTGTATCTCAGGGAGAGAAAGAAGGCTGTGACTTCCCCCGTTCCTCTGACGAAAGCAGTTAGAGGGAGAAAAACGTCCTTTGCTTTCGCTTTCCCGCAGGGAGCTGGGCGAAACGGCCCTTCGCGAAGGGCCGTTTTCCCCCGGAGAACTGCCTGGCGGCAGCCCCGCTCTCCAAGCACAACGCGTATGCAGTGTTAGCGTTCAGCTATCGTGAAGGCTGGCTTTGGCCCGGGGAGAGCAAAGCGCCTGGGAAAGAAATCTCGGCAGACCCCGCTGCCTTTCCACGGTACAAAGTGTGCCACTGCAGACTCTTTTCCAAAGAAGAGAGCGCACAGGCAACAGCAGCCCGCACGTTTCTCGGTGAAAGGGAGAACTCCCTGACTTCACCCAGCCCTCTGAGCAAAGGCGGGCAGAGGGAGAGAAGCTTCCCTTCCTTCCCCTTGCCCGCAGTGCAGTCCTCGTTTGCTCTCGCAAACGCGAGGCTTCTTCTGAAAAACTACATCGCGGTGCAGCTCTCCTGCCAGAGGAGCAACGACAGAGCTTTAGCTTCTAGGAAGAGACTGGGAAAGCAGCCGGGGAGAGAAGGCCTTTTCCCAGTCTCTTTTCTTTCGGCCTGAATTCGGTGCATTGGCACTGGCCAAAGCAAGGTTTCCCAGCCCCACGGACGACGCGGCAGCTCTCTCCTGGCAGAGCAAGTCCCATGCAGCGTTGCCCTGACGAGATAGTGTGGGTGCGCCGAGGCCCAGGGAAAACACACTGCCCAGAGAAATCCCAGCAAAGCCGTGGGCTTCCCCACAGGAACCCATGTCCGTTTCAGTTCTTTGCCGAGAACGGAGCTCGGAGGCAACGTCAGATTGTGTGTATCTCAGGGAGAGAAAGAAGGCTGTGACTTCCCCCGTTCCTCTGACGAAAGCAGTTAGAGGGAGAAAAACGTCCTTTGCTTTCGCTTTCCCGCAGGGAGCTGGGCGAAACGGCCCTGCGCGAAGGGCCGTTTTCCCCCGGAGAACTGCCTGGCGGCAGCCCCGCTCTCCAAGCACAACGCGTATGCAGTGTTAGCGTTCAGCTATCGTGAAGGCTGGCTTTGGCCCGGGGAGAGCAAAGCGCCTGGGAAAGAAATCTCGGCAGACCCCGCTGCCTTTCCACGGTACAAAGTGTGCCACTGCAGACTCTTTTCCAAAGAAGAGAGCGCACAGGCAACAGCAGCCCGCACGTTTCTCGGTGAAAGGGAGAACTCCCTGACTTCACCCAGCCCTCTGAGCAAAGGCGGGCAGAGGGAGAGAAGCTTCCCTTCCTTCCCCTTGCCCGCAGTGCAGTCCTCGTTTGCTCTCGCAAACGCGAGGCTTCTTCTGAAAAACTACATCGCGGTGCAGCTCTCCTGCCAGAGGAGCAACGACAGAGCTTTAGCTTCTAGGAAGAGACTGGGAAAGCAGCCGGGGAGAGAAGGCCTTTTCCCAGTCTCTTTTCTTTCGGCCTGAATTCGGTGCATTGGCACTGGCCAAAGCAAGGTTTCCCAGCCCCACGGACGACGCGGCAGCTCTCTCCTGGCAGAGCAAGTCCCATGCAGCGTTGCCCTGACGAGATAGTGTGGGTGCGCCGAGGCCCAGGGAAAACACACTGCCCAGAGAAATCCCAGCAAAGCCGTGGGCTTCCCCACAGGAACCCATGTCCGTTTCAGTTCTTTGCCGAGAACGGAGCTCGGAGGCAACGTCAGATTGTGTGTATCTCAGGGAGAGAAAGAAGGCTGTGACTTCCCCCGTTCCTCTGACGAAAGCAGTTAGAGGGAGAAAAACGTCCTTTGCTTTCGCTTTCCCGCAGGGAGCTGGGCGAAACGGCCCTGCGCGAAGGGCCGTTTTCCCCCGGAGAACTGCCTGGCGGCAGCCCCGCTCTCCAAGCACAACGCGTATGCAGTGTTAGCGTTCAGCTATCGTGAAGGCTGGCTTTGGCCCGGGGAGAGCAAAGCGCCTGGGAAAGAAATCTCGGCAGACCCCGCTGCCTTTCCACGGTACAAAGTGTGCCACTGCAGACTCTTTTCCAAAGAAGAGAGCGCACAGGCAACAGCAGCCCGCACGTTTCTCGGTGAAAGGGAGAACTCCCTGACTTCACCCAGCCCTCTGAGCAAAGGCAGGCAGAGGGAGAGAAGCTTCCCTTCCTTCCCCTTGCCCGCAGTGCAGTCCTCGTTTGCTCTCGCAAACGCGAGGCTTCTTCTGAAAAACTACATCGCGGTGCAGCTCTCCTGCCAGAGGAGCAATGACAGAGCTTTAGCTTCTAGGAAGAGACTGGGAAAGCAGCCGGGGAGAGAAGGCCTTTTCCCAGTCTCTTTTCTTTCGGCCTGAATTCGGTGCATTGGCACTGGCCAAAGCAAGGTTTCCCAGCCCCACGGACGACGCGGCAGCTCTCTCCTGGCAGAGCAAGTCCCATGCAGCGTTGCCCTGACGAGATAGTGTGGGTGCGCCGAGGCCCAGGGAAAACACACTGCCCAGAGAAATCCCAGCAAAGCCGTGGGCTTCCCCACAGGAACCCATGTCCGTTTCAGTTCTTTGCCGAGAACGGAGCTCGGAGGCAACGTCAGATTGTGTGTATCTCAGGGAGAGAAAGAAGGCTGTGACTTCCCCCGTTCCTCTGACGAAAGCAGTTAGAGGGAGAAAAACGTCCTTTGCTTTCGCTTTCCCGCAGGGAGCTGGGCGAAACGGCCCTTCGCGAAGGGCCGTTTTCCCCCGGAGAACTGCCTGGCGGCAGCCCCGCTCTCCAAGCACAACGCGTATGCAGTGTTAGCGTTCAGCTATCGTGAAGGCTGGCTTTGGCCCGGGGAGAGCAAAGCGCCTGGGAAAGAAATCTCGGCAGACCCCGCTGCCTTTCCACGGTACAAAGTGTGCCACTGCAGACTCTTTTCCAAAGAAAAGAGCGCACAGGCAACAGCAGCCCGCACGTTTCTCGGTGAAAGGGAGAACTCCCTGACTTCACCCAGCCCTCTGAGCAAAGGCGGGCAGAGGGAGAGAAGCTTCCCTTCCTTCCCCTTGCCCGCAGTGCAGTCCTCGTTTGCTCTCGCAAACGCGAGGCTTCTTCTGAAAAACTACATCGCGGTGCAGCTCTCCTGCCAGAGGAGCAACGACAGAGCTTTAGCTTCTAGGAAGAGACTGGGAAAGCAGCCGGGGAGAGAAGGCCTTTTCCCAGTCTCTTTTCTTTCGGCCTGAATTCGGTGCATTGGCACTGGCCAAAGCAAGGTTTCCCAGCCCCACGGACGACGCGGCAGCTCTCTCCTGGCAGAGCAAGTCCCATGCAGCGTTGCCCTGACGAGATAGTGTGGGTGCGCCGAGGCCCAGGGAAAACACACTGCCCAGAGAAATCCCAGCAAAGCCGTGGGCTTCCCCACAGGAACCCATGTCCGTTTCAGTTCTTTGCCGAGAACGGAGCTCGGAGGCAACGTCAGATTGTGTGTATCTCAGGGAGAGAAAGAAGGCTGTGACTTCCCCCGTTCCTCTGACGAAAGCAGTTAGAGGGAGAAAAACGTCCTTTGCTTTCGCTTTCCCGCAGGGAGCTGGGCGAAACGGCCCTGCGCGAAGGGCCGTTTTCCCCCGGAGAACTGCCTGGCGGCAGCCCCGCTCTCCAAGCACAACGCGTATGCAGTGTTAGCGTTCAGCTATCGTGAAGGCTGGCTTTGGCCCGGGGAGAGCAAAGCGCCTGGGAAAGAAATCTCGGCAGACCCCGCTGCCTTTCCACGGTACAAAGTGTGCCACTGCAGACTCTTTTCCAAAGAAGAGAGCGCACAGGCAACAGCAGCCCGCACGTTTCTCGGTGAAAGGGAGAACTCCCTGACTTCACCCAGCCCTCTGAGCAAAGGCAGGCAGAGGGAGAGAAGCTTCCCTTCCTTCCCCTTGCCCGCAGTGCAGTCCTCGTTTGCTCTCGCAAACGCGAGGCTTCTTCTGAAAAACTACATCGCGGTGCAGCTCTCCTGCCAGAGGAGCAACGACAGAGCTTTAGCTTCTAGGAAGAGACTGGGAAAGCAGCCGGGGAGAGAAGGCCTTTTCCCAGTCTCTTTTCTTTCGGCCTGAATTCGGTGCATTGGCACTGGCCAAAGCAAGGTTTCCCAGCCCCACGGACGACGCGGCAGCTCTCTCCTGGCAGAGCAAGTCCCATGCAGCGTTGCCCTGACGAGATAGTGTGGGTGCGCCGAGGCCCAGGGAAAACACACTGCCCAGAGAAATCCCAGCAAAGCCGTGGGCTTCCCCACAGGAACCTATGTCCGTTTCAGTTCTTTGCCGAGAACGGAGCTCGGAGGCAACGTCAGATTGTGTGTATCTCAGGGAGAGAAAGAAGGCTGTGACTTCCCCCGTTCCTCTGACGAAAGCAGTTAGAGGGAGAAAAACGTCCTTTGCTTTCGCTTTCCCGCAGGGAGCTGGGCGAAACGGCCCTTCGCGAAGGGCCGTTTTCCCCCGGAGAACTGCCTGGCGGCAGCCCCGCTCTCCAAGCACAACGCGTATGCAGTGTTAGCGTTCAGCTATCGTGAAGGCTGGCTTTGGCCCGGGGAGAGCAAAGCGCCTGGGAAAGAAATCTCGGCAGACCCCGCTGCCTTTCCACGGTACAAAGTGTGCCACTGCAGACTCTTTTCCAAAGAAGAGAGCGCACAGGCAACAGCAGCCCGCACGTTTCTCGGTGAAAGGGAGAACTCCCTGACTTCACCCAGCCCTCTGAGCAAAGGCAGGCAGAGGGAGAGAAGCTTCCCTTCCTTCCCCTTGCCCGCAGTGCAGTCCTCGTTTGCTCTCGCAAACGCGAGGCTTCTTCTGAAAAACTACATCGCGGTGCAGCTCTCCTGCCAGAGGAGCAACGACAGAGCTTTAGCTTCTAGGAAGAGACTGGGAAAGCAGCCGGGGAGAGAAGGCCTTTTCCCAGTCTCTTTTCTTTCGGCCTGAATTCGGTGCATTGGCACTGGCCAAAGCAAGGTTTCCCAGCCCCACGGACGACGCGGCAGCTCTCTCCTGGCAGAGCAAGTCCCATGCAGCGTTGCCCTGACGAGATAGTGTGGGTGCGCCGAGGCCCAGGGAAAACACACTGCCCAGAGAAATCCCAGCAAAGCCGTGGGCTTCCCCACAGGAACCTATGTCCGTTTCAGTTCTTTGCCGAGAACGGAGCTCGGAGGCAACGTCAGATTGTGTGTATCTCAGGGAGGGAAAGAAGGCTGTGACTTCCCCCGTTCCTCTGACGAAAGCAGTTAGAGGGAGAAAAACGTCCTTTGCTTTCGCTTTCCCGCAGGGAGCTGGGCGAAACGGCCCTTCGCGAAGGGCCGTTTTCCCCCGGAGAACTGCCTGGCGGCAGCCCCGCTCTCCAAGCACAACGCGTATGCAGTGTTAGCGTTCAGCTATCGTGAAGGCTGGCTTTGGCCCGGGGAGAGCAAAGCGCCTGGGAAAGAAATCTCGGCAGACCCCGCTGCCTTTCCACGGTACAAAGTGTGCCACTGCAGACTCTTTTCCAAAGAAGAGAGCGCACAGGCAACAGCAGCCCGCACGTTTCTCGGTGAAAGGGAGAACTCCCTGACTTCACCCAGCCCTCTGAGCAAAGGCAGGCAGAGGGAGAGAAGCTTCCCTTCCTTCCCCTTGCCCGCAGTGCAGTCCTCGTTTGCTCTCGCAAACGCGAGGCTTCTTCTGAAAAACTACATCGCGGTGCAGCTCTCCTGCCAGAGGAGCAACGACAGAGCTTTAGCTTCTAGGAAGAGACTGGGAAAGCAGCCGGGGAGAGAAGGCCTTTTCCCAGTCTCTTTTCTTTCGGCCTGAATTCGGTGCATTGGCACTGGCCAAAGCAAGGTTTCCCAGCCCCACGGACGACGCGGCAGCTCTCTCCTGGCAGAGCAAGTCCCATGCAGCGTTGCCCTGACTAGATAGTGTGGGTGCGCCGAGGCCCAGGGAAAACACACTGCCCAGAGAAATCCCAGCAAAGCCGTGGGCTTCCCCACAGGAACCCATGTCCGTTTCAGTTCTTTGCCGAGAACGGAGCTCGGAGGCAACGTCAGATTGTGTGTATCTCAGGGAGGGAAAGAAGGCTGTGACTTCCCCCGTTCCTCTGACGAAAGCAGTTAGAGGGAGAAAAACGTCCTTTGCTTTCGCTTTCCCGCAGGGAGCTGGGCGAAACGGCCCTGCGCGAAGGGCCGTTTTCCCCCGGAGAACTGCCTGGCGGCAGCCCCGCTCTCCAAGCACAACGCGTATGCAGTGTTAGCGTTCAGCTATCGTGAAGGCTGGCTTTGGCCCGGGGAGAGCAAAGCGCCTGGGAAAGAAATCTCGGCAGACCCCGCTGCCTTTCCACGGTACAAAGTGTGCCACTGCAGACTCTTTTCCAAAGAAGAGAGCGCACAGGCAACAGCAGCCCGCACGTTTCTCGGTGAAAGGGAGAACTCCCTGACTTCACCCAGCCCTCTGAGCAAAGGCAGGCAGAGGGAGAGAAGCTTCCCTTCCTTCCCCTTGCCCGCAGTGCAGTCCTCGTTTGCTCTCGCAAACGCGAGGCTTCTTCTGAAAAACTACATCGCGGTGCAGCTCTCCTGCCAGAGGAGCAACGACAGAGCTTTAGCTTCTAGGAAGAGACTGGGAAAGCAGCCGGGGAGAGAAGGCCTTTTCCCAGTCTCTTTTCTTTCGGCCTGAATTCGGTGCATTGGCACTGGCCAAAGCAAGGTTTCCCAGCCCCACGGACGACGCGGCAGCTCTCTCCTGGCAGAGCAAGTCCCATGCAGCGTTGCCCTGCCGAGATAGTGTGGGTGCGCCGAGGCCCAGGGAAAACACACTGCCCAGAGAAATCCCAGCAAAGCCGTGGGCTTCCCCACAGGAACCCATGTCCGTTTCAGTTCTTTGCCGAGAACGGAGCTCGGAGGCAACGTCAGATTGTGTGTATCTCAGGGAGAGAAAGAAGGCTGTGACTTCCCCCGTTCCTCTGACGAAAGCAGTTAGAGGGAGAAAAACGTCCTTTGCTTTCGCTTTCCCGCAGGGAGCTGGGCGAAACGGCCCTGCGCGAAGGGCCGTTTTCCCCCGGAGAACTGCCTGGCGGCAGCCCCGCTCTCCAAGCACAACGCGTATGCAGTGTTAGCGTTCAGCTATCGTGAAGGCTGGCTTTGGCCCGGGGAGAGCAAAGCGCCTGGGAAAGAAATCTCGGCAGACCCCGCTGCCTTTCCACGGTACAAAGTGTGCCACTGCAGACTCTTTTCCAAAGAAGAGAGCGCACAGGCAACAGCAGCCCGCACGTTTCTCGGTGAAAGGGAGAACTCCCTGACTTCACCCAGCCCTCTGAGCAAAGGCAGGCAGAGGGAGAGAAGCTTCCCTTCCTTCCCCTTGCCCGCAGTGCAGTCCTCGTTTGCTCTCGCAAACGCGAGGCTTCTTCTGAAAAACTACATCGCGGTGCAGCTCTCCTGCCAGAGGAGCAACGACAGAGCTTTAGCTTCTAGGAAGAGACTGGGAAAGCAGCCGGGGAGAGAAGGCCTTTTCCCAGTCTCTTTTCTTTTGGCCTGAATTCGGTGCATTGGCACTGGCCAAAGCAAGGTTTCCCAGCCCCACGGACGACGCGGCAGCTCTCTCCTGGCAGAGCAAGTCCCATGCAGCGTTGCCCTGACGAGATAGTGTGGGTGCGCCGAGGCCCAGGGAAAACACACTGCCCAGAGAAATCCCAGCAAAGCCGTGGGCTTCCCCACAGGAACCTATGTCCGTTTCAGTTCTTTGCCGAGAACGGAGCTCGGAGGCAACGTCAGATTGTGTGTATCTCAGGGAGAGAAAGAAGGCTGTGACTTCCCCCGTTCCTCTGACGAAAGCAGTTAGAGGGAGAAAAACGTCCTTTGCTTTCGCTTTCCCGCAGGGAGCTGGGCGAAACGGCCCTTCGCGAAGGGCCGTTTTCCCCCGGAGAACTGCCTGGCGGCAGCCCCGCTCTCCAAGCACAACGCGTATGCAGTGTTAGCGTTCAGCTATCGTGAAGGCTGGCTTTGGCCCGGGGAGAGCAAAGCGCCTGGGAAAGAAATCTCGGCAGACCCCGCTGCCTTTCCACGGTACAAAGTGTGCCACTGCAGACTCTTTTCCAAAGAAGAGAGCGCACAGGCAACAGCAGCCCGCACGTTTCTCGGTGAAAGGGAGAACTCCCTGACTTCACCCAGCCCTCTGAGCAAAGGCGGGCAGAGGGAGAGAAGCTTCCCTTCCTTCCCCTTGCCCGCAGTGCAGTCCTCGTTTGCTCTCGCAAACGCGAGGCTTCTTCTGAAAAACTACATCGCGGTGCAGCTCTCCTGCCAGAGGAGCAACGACAGAGCTTTAGCTTCTAGGAAGAGACTGGGAAAGCAGCCGGGGAGAGAAGGCCTTTTCCCAGTCTCTTTTCTTTCGGCCTGAATTCGGTGCATTGGCACTGGCCAAAGCAAGGTTTCCCAGCCCCACGGACGACGCGGCAGCTCTCTCCTGGCAGAGCAAGTCCCATGCAGCGTTGCCCTGACGAGATAGTGTGGGTGCGCCGAGGCCCAGGGAAAACACACTGCCCAGAGAAATCCCAGCAAAGCCGTGGGCTTCCCCACAGGAACCCATGTCCGTTTCAGTTCTTTGCCGAGAACGGAGCTCGGAGGCAACGTCAGATTGTGTGTATCTCAGGGAGAGAAAGAAGGCTGTGACTTCCCCCGTTCCTCTGACGAAAGCAGTTAGAGGGAGAAAAACGTCCTTTGCTTTCGCTTTCCCGCAGGGAGCTGGGCGAAACGGCCCTGCGCGAAGGGCCGTTTTCCCCCGGAGAACTGCCTGGCGGCAGCCCCGCTCTCCAAGCACAACGCGTATGCAGTGTTAGCGTTCAGCTATCGTGAAGGCTGGCTTTGGCCCGGGGAGAGCAAAGCGCCTGGGAAAGAAATCTCGGCAGACCCCGCTGCCTTTCCACGGTACAAAGTGTGCCACTGCAGACTCTTTTCCAAAGAAGAGAGCGCACAGGCAACAGCAGCCCGCACGTTTCTCGGTGAAAGGGAGAACTCCCTGACTTCACCCAGCCCTCTGAGCAAAGGCAGGCAGAGGGAGAGAAGCTTCCCTTCCTTCCCCTTGCCCGCAGTGCAGTCCTCGTTTGCTCTCGCAAACGCGAGGCTTCTTCTGAAAAACTACATCGCGGTGCAGCTCTCCTGCCAGAGGAGCAACGACAGAGCTTTAGCTTCTAGGAAGAGACTGGGAAAGCAGCCGGGGAGAGAAGGCCTTTTCCCAGTCTCTTTTCTTTCGGCCTGAATTCGGTGCATTGGCACTGGCCAAAGCAAGGTTTCCCAGCCCCACGGACGACGCGGCAGCTCTCTCCTGGCAGAGCAAGTCCCATGCAGCGTTGCCCTGACGAGATAGTGTGGGTGCGCCGAGGCCCAGGGAAAACACACTGCCCAGAGAAATCCCAGCAAAGCCGTGGGCTTCCCCACAGGAACCCATGTCCGTTTCAGTTCTTTGCCGAGAACGGAGCTCGGAGGCAACGTCAGATTGTGTGTATCTCAGGGAGAGAAAGAAGGCTGTGACTTCCCCCGTTCCTCTGACGAAAGCAGTTAGAGGGAGAAAAACGTCCTTTGCTTTCGCTTTCCCGCAGGGAGCTGGGCGAAACGGCCCTGCGCGAAGGGCCGTTTTCCCCCGGAGAACTGCCTGGCGGCAGCCCCGCTCTCCAAGCACAACGCGTATGCAGTGTTAGCGTTCAGCTATCGTGAAGGCTGGCTTTGGCCCGGGGAGAGCAAAGCGCCTGGGAAAGAAATCTCGGCAGACCCCGCTGCCTTTCCACGGTACAAAGTGTGCCACTGCAGAATCTTTTCCAAAGAAGAGAGCGCACAGGCAACAGCAGCCCGCACGTTTCTCGGTGAAAGGGAGAACTCCCTGACTTCACCCAGCCCTCTGAGCAAAGGCAGGCAGAGGGAGAGAAGCTTCCCTTCCTTCCCCTTGCCCGCAGTGCAGTCCTCGTTTGCTCTCGCAAACGCGAGGCTTCTTCTGAAAAACTACATCGCGGTGCAGCTCTCCTGCCAGAGGAGCAACGACAGAGCTTTAGCTTCTAGGAAGAGACTGGGAAAGCAGCCGGGGAGAGAAGGCCTTTTCCCAGTCTCTTTTCTTTCGGCCTGAATTCGGTGCATTGGCACTGGCCAAAGCAAGGTTTCCCAGCCCCACGGACGACGCGGCAGCTCTCTCCTGGCAGAGCAAGTCCCATGCAGCGTTGCCCTGACGAGATAGTGTGGGTGCGCCGAGGCCCAGGGAAAACACACTGCCCAGAGAAATCCCAGCAAAGCCGTGGGCTTCCCCACAGGAACCTATGTCCGTTTCAGTTCTTTGCCGAGAACGGAGCTCGGAGGCAACGTCAGATTGTGTGTATCTCAGGGAGAGAAAGAAGGCTGTGACTTCCCCCGTTCCTCTGACGAAAGCAGTTAGAGGGAGAAAAACGTCCTTTGCTTTCGCTTTCCCGCAGGGAGCTGGGCGAAACGGCCCTTCGCGAAGGGCCGTTTTCCCCCGGAGAACTGCCTGGCGGCAGCCCCGCTCTCCAAGCACAACGCGTATGCAGTGTTAGCGTTCAGCTATCGTGAAGGCTGGCTTTGGCCCGGGGAGAGCAAAGCGCCTGGGAAAGAAATCTCGGCAGACCCCGCTGCCTTTCCACGGTACAAAGTGTGCCACTGCAGACTCTTTTCCAAAGAAGAGAGCGCACAGGCAACAGCAGCCCGCACGTTTCTCGGTGAAAGGGAGAACTCCCTGACTTCACCCAGCCCTCTGAGCAAAGGCAGGCAGAGGGAGAGAAGCTTCCCTTCCTTCCCCTTGCCCGCAGTGCAGTCCTCGTTTGCTCTCGCAAACGCGAGGCTTCTTCTGAAAAACTACATCGCGGTGCAGCTCTCCTGCCAGAGGAGCAACGACAGAGCTTTAGCTTCTAGGAAGAGACTGGGAAAGCAGCCGGGGAGAGAAGGCCTTTTCCCAGTCTCTTTTCTTTCGGCCTGAATTCGGTGCATTGGCACTGGCCAAAGCAAGGTTTCCCAGCCCCACGGACGACGCGGCAGCTCTCTCCTGGCAGAGCAAGTCCCATGCAGCGTTGCCCTGACGAGATAGTGTGGGTGCGCCGAGGCCCAGGGAAAACACACTGCCCAGAGAAATCCCAGCAAAGCCGTGGGCTTCCCCACAGGAACCCATGTCCGTTTCAGTTCTTTGCCGAGAACGGAGCTCGGAGGCAACGTCAGATTGTGTGTATCTCAGGGAGGGAAAGAAGGCTGTGACTTCCCCCGTTCCTCTGACGAAAGCAGTTAGAGGGAGAAAAACGTCCTTTGCTTTCGCTTTCCCGCAGGGAGCTGGGCGAAACGGCCCTGCGCGAAGGGCCGTTTTCCCCCGGAGAACTGCCTGGCGGCAGCCCCGCTCTCCAAGCACAACGCGTATGCAGTGTTAGCGTTCAGCTATCGTGAAGGCTGGCTTTGGCCCGGGGAGAGCAAAGCGCCTGGGAAAGAAATCTCGGCAGACCCCGCTGCCTTTCCACGGTACAAAGTGTGCCACTGCAGACTCTTTTCCAAAGAAGAGAGCGCACAGGCAACAGCAGCCCGCACGTTTCTCGGTGAAAGGGAGAACTCCCTGACTTCACCCAGCCCTCTGAGCAAAGGCAGGCAGAGGGAGAGAAGCTTCCCTTCCTTCCCCTTGCCCGCAGTGCAGTCCTCGTTTGCTCTCGCAAACGCGAGGCTTCTTCTGAAAAACTACATCGCGGTGCAGCTCTCCTGCCAGAGGAGCAACGACAGAGCTTTAGCTTCTAGGAAGAGACTGGGAAAGCAGCCGGGGAGAGAAGGCCTTTTCCCAGTCTCTTTTCTTTCGGCCTGAATTCGGTGCATTGGCACTGGCCAAAGCAAGGTTTCCCAGCCCCACGGACGACGCGGCAGCTCTCTCCTGGCAGAGCAAGTCCCATGCAGCGTTGCCCTGACGAGATAGTGTGGGTGCGCCGAGGCCCAGGGAAAACACACTGCCCAGAGAAATCCCAGCAAAGCCGTGGGCTTCCCCACAGGAACCTATGTCCGTTTCAGTTCTTTGCCGAGAACGGAGCTCGGAGGCAACGTCAGATTGTGTGTATCTCAGGGAGAGAAAGAAGGCTGTGACTTCCCCCGTTCCTCTGACGAAAGCAGTTAGAGGGAGAAAAACGTCCTTTGCTTTCGCTTTCCCGCAGGGAGCTGGGCGAAACGGCCCTTCGCGAAGGGCCGTTTTCCCCCGGAGAACTGCCTGGCGGCAGCCCCGCTCTCCAAGCACAACGCGTATGCAGTGTTAGCGTTCAGCTATCGTGAAGGCTGGCTTTGGCCCGGGGAGAGCAAAGCGCCTGGGAAAGAAATCTCGGCAGACCCCGCTGCCTTTCCACGGTACAAAGTGTGCCACTGCAGACTCTTTTCCAAAGAAGAGAGCGCACAGGCAACAGCAGCCCGCACGTTTCTCGGTGAAAGGGAGAACTCCCTGACTTCACCCAGCCCTCTGAGCAAAGGCGGGCAGAGGGAGAGAAGCTTCCCTTCCTTCCCCTTGCCCGCAGTGCAGTCCTCGTTTGCTCTCGCAAACGCGAGGCTTCTTCTGAAAAACTACATCGCGGTGCAGCTCTCCTGCCAGAGGAGCAACGACAGAGCTTTAGCTTCTAGGAAGAGACTGGGAAAGCAGCCGGGGAGAGAAGGCCTTTTCCCAGTCTCTTTTCTTTCGGCCTGAATTCGGTGCATTGGCACTGGCCAAAGCAAGGTTTCCCAGCCCCACGGACGACGCGGCAGCTCTCTCCTGGCAGAGCAAGTCCCATGCAGCGTTGCCCTGACGAGATAGTGTGGGTGCGCCGAGGCCCAGGGAAAACACACTGCCCAGAGAAATCCCAGCAAAGCCGTGGGCTTCCCCACAGGAACCCATGTCCGTTTCAGTTCTTTGCCGAGAACGGAGCTCGGAGGCAACGTCAGATTGTGTGTATCTCAGGGAGGGAAAGAAGGCTGTGACTTCCCCCGTTCCTCTGACGAAAGCAGTTAGAGGGAGAAAAACGTCCTTTGCTTTCGCTTTCCCGCAGGGAGCTGGGCGAAACGGCCCTGCGCGAAGGGCCGTTTTCCCCCGGAGAACTGCCTGGCGGCAGCCCCGCTCTCCAAGCACAACGCGTATGCAGTGTTAGCGTTCAGCTATCGTGAAGGCTGGCTTTGGCCCGGGGAGAGCAAAGCGCCTGGGAAAGAAATCTCGGCAGACCCCGCTGCCTTTCCACGGTACAAAGTGTGCCACTGCAGACTCTTTTCCAAAGAAGAGAGCGCACAGGCAACAGCAGCCCGCACGTTTCTCGGTGAAAGGGAGAACTCCCTGACTTCACCCAGCCCTCTGAGCAAAGGCAGGCAGAGGGAGAGAAGCTTCCCTTCCTTCCCCTTGCCCGCAGTGCAGTCCTCGTTTGCTCTCGCAAACGCGAGGCTTCTTCTGAAAAACTACATCGCGGTGCAGCTCTCCTGCCAGAGGAGCAATGACAGAGCTTTAGCTTCTAGGAAGAGACTGGGAAAGCAGCCGGGGAGAGAAGGCCTTTTCCCAGTCTCTTTTCTTTCGGCCTGAATTCGGTGCATTGGCACTGGCCAAAGCAAGGTTTCCCAGCCCCACGGACGACGCGGCAGCTCTCTCCTGGCAGAGCAAGTCCCATGCAGCGTTGCCCTGACGAGATAGTGTGGGTGCGCCGAGGCCCAGGGAAAACACACTGCCCAGAGAAATCCCAGCAAAGCCGTGGGCTTCCCCACAGGAACCCATGTCCGTTTCAGTTCTTTGCCGAGAACGGAGCTCGGAGGCAACGTCAGATTGTGTGTATCTCAGGGAGGGAAAGAAGGCTGTGACTTCCCCCGTTCCTCTGACGAAAGCAGTTAGAGGGAGAAAAACGTCCTTTGCTTTCGCTTTCCCGCAGGGAGCTGGGCGAAACGGCCCTGCGCGAAGGGCCGTTTTCCCCCGGAGAACTGCCTGGCGGCAGCCCCGCTCTCCAAGCACAACGCGTATGCAGTGTTAGCGTTCAGCTATCGTGAAGGCTGGCTTTGGCCCGGGGAGAGCAAAGCGCCTGGGAAAGAAATCTCGGCAGACCCCGCTGCCTTTCCACGGTACAAAGTGTGCCACTGCAGACTCTTTTCCAAAGAAGAGAGCGCACAGGCAACAGCAGCCCGCACGTTTCTCGGTGAAAGGGAGAACTCCCTGACTTCACCCAGCCCTCTGAGCAAAGGCAGGCAGAGGGAGAGAAGCTTCCCTTCCTTCCCCTTGCCCGCAGTGCAGTCCTCGTTTGCTCTCGCAAACGCGAGGCTTCTTCTGAAAAACTACATCGCGGTGCAGCTCTCCTGCCAGAGGAGCAACGACAGAGCTTTAGCTTCTAGGAAGAGACTGGGAAAGCAGCCGGGGAGAGAAGGCCTTTTCCCAGTCTCTTTTCTTTCGGCCTGAATTCGGTGCATTGGCACTGGCCAAAGCAAGGTTTCCCAGCCCCACGGACGACGCGGCAGCTCTCTCCTGGCAGAGCAAGTCCCATGCAGCGTTGCCCTGACGAGATAGTGTGGGTGCGCCGAGGCCCAGGGAAAACACACTGCCCAGAGAAATCCCAGCAAAGCCGTGGGCTTCCCCACAGGAACCCATGTCCGTTTCAGTTCTTTGCCGAGAACGGAGCTCGGAGGCAACGTCAGATTGTGTGTATCTCAGGGAGGGAAAGAAGGCTGTGACTTCCCCCGTTCCTCTGACGAAAGCAGTTAGAGGGAGAAAAACGTCCTTTGCTTTCGCTTTCCCGCAGGGAGCTGGGCGAAACGGCCCTGCGCGAAGGGCCGTTTTCCCCCGGAGAACTGCCTGGCGGCAGCCCCGCTCTCCAAGCACAACGCGTATGCAGTGTTAGCGTTCAGCTATCGTGAAGGCTGGCTTTGGCCCGGGGAGAGCAAAGCGCCTGGGAAAGAAATCTCGGCAGACCCCGCTGCCTTTCCACGGTACAAAGTGTGCCACTGCAGACTCTTTTCCAAAGAAGAGAGCGCACAGGCAACAGCAGCCCGCACGTTTCTCGGTGAAAGGGAGAACTCCCTGACTTCACCCAGCCCTCTGAGCAAAGGCAGGCAGAGGGAGAGAAGCTTCCCTTCCTTCCCCTTGCCCGCAGTGCAGTCCTCGTTTGCTCTCGCAAACGCGAGGCTTCTTCTGAAAAACTACATCGCGGTGCAGCTCTCCTGCCAGAGGAGCAACGACAGAGCTTTAGCTTCTAGGAAGAGACTGGGAAAGCAGCCGGGGAGAGAAGGCCTTTTCCCAGTCTCTTTTCTTTCGGCCTGAATTCGGTGCATTGGCACTGGCCAAAGCAAGGTTTCCCAGCCCCACGGACGACGCGGCAGCTCTCTCCTGGCAGAGCAAGTCCCATGCAGCGTTGCCCTGACGAGATAGTGTGGGTGCGCCGAGGCCCAGGGAAAACACACTGCCCAGAGAAATCCCAGCAAAGCCGTGGGCTTCCCCACAGGAACCCATGTCCGTTTCAGTTCTTTGCCGAGAACGGAGCTCGGAGGCAACGTCAGATTGTGTGTATCTCAGGGAGGGAAAGAAGGCTGTGACTTCCCCCGTTCCTCTGACGAAAGCAGTTAGAGGGAGAAAAACGTCCTTTGCTTTCGCTTTCCCGCAGGGAGCTGGGCGAAACGGCCCTGCGCGAAGGGCCGTTTTCCCCCGGAGAACTGCCTGGCGGCAGCCCCGCTCTCCAAGCACAACGCGTATGCAGTGTTAGCGTTCAGCTATCGTGAAGGCTGGCTTTGGCCCGGGGAGAGCAAAGCGCCTGGGAAAGAAATCTCGGCAGACCCCGCTGCCTTTCCACGGTACAAAGTGTGCCACTGCAGACTCTTTTCCAAAGAAGAGAGCGCACAGGCAACAGCAGCCCGCACGTTTCTCGGTGAAAGGGAGAACTCCCTGACTTCACCCAGCCCTCTGAGCAAAGGCGGGCAGAGGGAGAGAAGCTTCCCTTCCTTCCCCTTGCCCGCAGTGCAGTCCTCGTTTGCTCTCGCAAACGCGAGGCTTCTTCTGAAAAACTACATCGCGGTGCAGCTCTCCTGCCAGAGGAGCAACGACAGAGCTTTAGCTTCTAGGAAGAGACTGGGAAAGCAGCCGGGGAGAGAAGGCCTTTTCCCAGTCTCTTTTCTTTCGGCCTGAATTCGGTGCATTGGCACTGGCCAAAGCAAGGTTTCCCAGCCCCACGGACGACGCGGCAGCTCTCTCCTGGCAGAGCAAGTCCCATGCAGCGTTGCCCTGACGAGATAGTGTGGGTGCGCCGAGGCCCAGGGAAAACACACTGCCCAGAGAAATCCCAGCAAAGCCGTGGGCTTCCCCACAGGAACCCATGTCCGTTTCAGTTCTTTGCCGAGAACGGAGCTCGGAGGCAACGTCAGATTGTGTGTATCTCAGGGAGGGAAAGAAGGCTGTGACTTCCCCCGTTCCTCTGACGAAAGCAGTTAGAGGGAGAAAAACGTCCTTTGCTTTCGCTTTCCCGCAGGGAGCTGGGCGAAACGGCCCTGCGCGAAGGGCCGTTTTCCCCCGGAGAACTGCCTGGCGGCAGCCCCGCTCTCCAAGCACAACGCGTATGCAGTGTTAGCGTTCAGCTATCGTGAAGGCTGGCTTTGGCCCGGGGAGAGCAAAGCGCCTGGGAAAGAAATCTCGGCAGACCCCGCTGCCTTTCCACGGTACAAAGTGTGCCACTGCAGACTCTTTTCCAAAGAAGAGAGCGCACAGGCAACAGCAGCCCGCACGTTTCTCGGTGAAAGGGAGAACTCCCTGACTTCACCCAGCCCTCTGAGCAAAGGCAGGCAGAGGGAGAGAAGCTTCCCTTCCTTCCCCTTGCCCGCAGTGCAGTCCTCGTTTGCTCTCGCAAACGCGAGGCTTCTTCTGAAAAACTACATCGCGGTGCAGCTCTCCTGCCAGAGGAGCAACGACAGAGCTTTAGCTTCTAGGAAGAGACTGGGAAAGCAGCCGGGGAGAGAAGGCCTTTTCCCAGTCTCTTTTCTTTCGGCCTGAATTCGGTGCATTGGCACTGGCCAAAGCAAGGTTTCCCAGCCCCACGGACGACGCGGCAGCTCTCTCCTGGCAGAGCAAGTCCCATGCAGCGTTGCCCTGACGAGATAGTGTGGGTGCGCCGAGGCCCAGGGAAAACACACTGCCCAGAGAAATCCCAGCAAAGCCGTGGGCTTCCCCACAGGAACCCATGTCCGTTTCAGTTCTTTGCCGAGAACGGAGCTCGGAGGCAACGTCAGATTGTGTGTATCTCAGGGAGGGAAAGAAGGCTGTGACTTCCCCCGTTCCTCTGACGAAAGCAGTTAGAGGGAGAAAAACGTCCTTTGCTTTCGCTTTCCCGCAGGGAGCTGGGCGAAACGGCCCTGCGCGAAGGGCCGTTTTCCCCCGGAGAACTGCCTGGCGGCAGCCCCGCTCTCCAAGCACAACGCGTATGCAGTGTTAGCGTTCAGCTATCGTGAAGGCTGGCTTTGGCCCGGGGAGAGCAAAGCGCCTGGGAAAGAAATCTCGGCAGACCCCGCTGCCTTTCCACGGTACAAAGTGTGCCACTGCAGACTCTTTTCCAAAGAAGAGAGCGCACAGGCAACAGCAGCCCGCACGTTTCTCGGTGAAAGGGAGAACTCCCTGACTTCACCCAGCCCTCTGAGCAAAGGCAGGCAGAGGGAGAGAAGCTTCCCTTCCTTCCCCTTGCCCGCAGTGCAGTCCTCGTTTGCTCTCGCAAACGCGAGGCTTCTTCTGAAAAACTACATCGCGGTGCAGCTCTCCTGCCAGAGGAGCAACGACAGAGCTTTAGCTTCTAGGAAGAGACTGGGAAAGCAGCCGGGGAGAGAAGGCCTTTTCCCAGTCTCTTTTCTTTCGGCCTGAATTCGGTGCATTGGCACTGGCCAAAGCAAGGTTTCCCAGCCCCACGGACGACGCGGCAGCTCTCTCCTGGCAGAGCAAGTCCCATGCAGCGTTGCCCTGACGAGATAGTGTGGGTGCGCCGAGGCCCAGGGAAAACACACTGCCCAGAGAAATCCCAGCAAAGCCGTGGGCTTCCCCACAGGAACCCATGTCCGTTTCAGTTCTTTGCCGAGAACGGAGCTCGGAGGCAACGTCAGATTGTGTGTATCTCAGGGAGAGAAAGAAGGCTGTGACTTCCCCCGTTCCTCTGACGAAAGCAGTTAGAGGGAGAAAAACGTCCTTTGCTTTCGCTTTCCCGCAGGGAGCTGGGCGAAACGGCCCTTCGCGAAGGGCCGTTTTCCCCCGGAGAACTGCCTGGCGGCAGCCCCGCTCTCCAAGCACAACGCGTATGCAGTGTTAGCGTTCAGCTATCGTGAAGGCTGGCTTTGGCCCGGGGAGAGCAAAGCGCCTGGGAAAGAAATCTCGGCAGACCCCGCTGCCTTTCCACGGTACAAAGTGTGCCACTGCAGACTCTTTTCCAAAGAAGAGAGCGCACAGGCAACAGCAGCCCGCACGTTTCTCGGTGAAAGGGAGAACTCCCTGACTTCACCCAGCCCTCTGAGCAAAGGCAGGCAGAGGGAGAGAAGCTTCCCTTCCTTCCCCTTGCCCGCAGTGCAGTCCTCGTTTGCTCTCGCAAACGCGAGGCTTCTTCTGAAAAACTACATCGCGGTGCAGCTCTCCTGCCAGAGGAGCAACGACAGAGCTTTAGCTTCTAGGAAGAGACTGGAAAAGCAGCCGGGGAGAGAAGGCCTTTTCCCAGTCTCTTTTCTTTCGGCCTGAATTCGGTGCATTGGCACTGGCCAAAGCAAGGTTTCCCAGCCCCACGGACGACGCGGCAGCTCTCTCCTGGCAGAGCAAGTCCCATGCAGCGTTGCCCTGACGAGATAGTGTGGGTGCGCCGAGGCCCAGGGAAAACACACTGCCCAGAGAAATCCCAGCAAAGCCGTGGGCTTCCCCACAGGAACCCATGTCCGTTTCAGTTCTTTGCCGAGAACGGAGCTCGGAGGCAACGTCAGATTGTGTGTATCTCAGGGAGGGAAAGAAGGCTGTGACTTCCCCCGTTCCTCTGACGAAAGCAGTTAGAGGGAGAAAAACGTCCTTTGCTTTCGCTTTCCCGCAGGGAGCTGGGCGAAACGGCCCTGCGCGAAGGGCCGTTTTCCCCCGGAGAACTGCCTGGCGGCAGCCCCGCTCTCCAAGCACAACGCGTATGCAGTGTTAGCGTTCAGCTATCGTGAAGGCTGGCTTTGGCCCGGGGAGAGCAAAGCGCCTGGGAAAGAAATCTCGGCAGACCCCGCTGCCTTTCCACGGTACAAAGTGTGCCACTGCAGACTCTTTTCCAAAGAAGAGAGCGCACAGGCAACAGCAGCCCGCACGTTTCTCGGTGAAAGGGAGAACTCCCTGACTTCACCCAGCCCTCTGAGCAAAGGCAGGCAGAGGGAGAGAAGCTTCCCTTCCTTCCCCTTGCCCGCAGTGCAGTCCTCGTTTGCTCTCGCAAACGCGAGGCTTCTTCTGAAAAACTACATCGCGGTGCAGCTCTCCTGCCAGAGGAGCAACGACAGAGCTTTAGCTTCTAGGAAGAGACTGGGAAAGCAGCCGGGGAGAGAAGGCCTTTTCCCAGTCTCTTTTCTTTCGGCCTGAATTCGGTGCATTGGCACTGGCCAAAGCAAGGTTTCCCAGCCCCACGGACGACGCGGCAGCTCTCTCCTGGCAGAGCAAGTCCCATGCAGCGTTGCCCTGACGAGATAGTGTGGGTGCGCCGAGGCCCAGGGAAAACACACTGCCCAGAGAAATCCCAGCAAAGCCGTGGGCTTCCCCACAGGAACCCATGTCCGTTTCAGTTCTTTGCCGAGAACGGAGCTCGGAGGCAACGTCAGATTGTGTGTATCTCAGGGAGGGAAAGAAGGCTGTGACTTCCCCCGTTCCTCTGACGAAAGCAGTTAGAGGGAGAAAAACGTCCTTTGCTTTCGCTTTCCCGCAGGGAGCTGGGCGAAACGGCCCTTCGCGAAGGGCCGTTTTCCCCCGGAGAACTGCCTGGCGGCAGCCCCGCTCTCCAAGCACAACGCGTATGCAGTGTTAGCGTTCAGCTATCGTGAAGGCTGGCTTTGGCCCGGGGAGAGCAAAGCGCCTGGGAAAGAAATCTCGGCAGACCCCGCTGCCTTTCCACGGTACAAAGTGTGCCACTGCAGACTCTTTTCCAAAGAAGAGAGCGCACAGGCAACAGCAGCCCGCACGTTTCTCGGTGAAAGGGAGAACTCCCTGACTTCACCCAGCCCTCTGAGCAAAGGCGGGCAGAGGGAGAGAAGCTTCCCTTCCTTCCCCTTGCCCGCAGTGCAGTCCTCGTTTGCTCTCGCAAACGCGAGGCTTCTTCTGAAAAACTACATCGCGGTGCAGCTCTCCTGCCAGAGGAGCAACGACAGAGCTTTAGCTTCTAGGAAGAGACTGGGAAAGCAGCCGGGGAGAGAAGGCCTTTTCCCAGTCTCTTTTCTTTCGGCCTGAATTCGGTGCATTGGCACTGGCCAAAGCAAGGTTTCCCAGCCCCACGGACGACGCGGCAGCTCTCTCCTGGCAGAGCAAGTCCCATGCAGCGTTGCCCTGACGAGATAGTGTGGGTGCGCCGAGGCCCAGGGAAAACACACTGCCCAGAGAAATCCCAGCAAAGCCGTGGGCTTCCCCACAGGAACCCATGTCCGTTTCAGTTCTTTGCCGAGAACGGAGCTCGGAGGCAACGTCAGATTGTGTGTATCTCAGGGAGGGAAAGAAGGCTGTGACTTCCCCCGTTCCTCTGACGAAAGCAGTTAGAGGGAGAAAAACGTCCTTTGCTTTCGCTTTCCCGCAGGGAGCTGGGCGAAACGGCCCTGCGCGAAGGGCCGTTTTCCCCCGGAGAACTGCCTGGCGGCAGCCCCGCTCTCCAAGCACAACGCGTATGCAGTGTTAGCGTTCAGCTATCGTGAAGGCTGGCTTTGGCCCGGGGAGAGCAAAGCGCCTGGGAAAGAAATCTCGGCAGACCCCGCTGCCTTTCCACGGTACAAAGTGTGCCACTGCAGACTCTTTTCCAAAGAAGAGAGCGCACAGGCAACAGCAGCCCGCACGTTTCTCGGTGAAAGGGAGAACTCCCTGACTTCACCCAGCCGTCTGAGCAAAGGCAGGCAGAGGGAGAGAAGCTTCCCTTCCTTCCCCTTGCCCGCAGTGCAGTCCTCGTTTGCTCTCGCAAACGCGAGGCTTCTTCTGAAAAACTACATCGCGGTGCAGCTCTCCTGCCAGAGGAGCAACGACAGAGCTTTAGCTTCTAGGAAGAGACTGGGAAAGCAGCCGGGGAGAGAAGGCCTTTTCCCAGTCTCTTTTCTTTCGGCCTGAATTCGGTGCATTGGCACTGGCCAAAGCAAGGTTTCCCAGCCCCACGGACGACGCGGCAGCTCTCTCCTGGCAGAGCAAGTCCCATGCAGCGTTGCCCTGACGAGATAGTGTGGGTGCGCCGAGGCCCAGGGAAAACACACTGCCCAGAGAAATCCCAGCAAAGCCGTGGGCTTCCCCACAGGAACCCATGTCCGTTTCAGTTCTTTGCCGAGAACGGAGCTCGGAGGCAACGTCAGATTGTGTGTATCTCAGGGAGGGAAAGAAGGCTGTGACTTCCCCCGTTCCTCTGACGAAAGCAGTTAGAGGGAGAAAAACGTCCTTTGCTTTCGCTTTCCCGCAGGGAGCTGGGCGAAACGGCCCTGCGCGAAGGGCCGTTTTCCCCCGGAGAACTGCCTGGCGGCAGCCCCGCTCTCCAAGCACAACGCGTATGCAGTGTTAGCGTTCAGCTATCGTGAAGGCTGGCTTTGGCCCGGGGAGAGCAAAGCGCCTGGGAAAGAAATCTCGGCAGACCCCGCTGCCTTTCCACGGTACAAAGTGTGCCACTGCAGACTCTTTTCCAAAGAAGAGAGCGCACAGGCAACAGCAGCCCGCACGTTTCTCGGTGAAAGGGAGAACTCCCTGACTTCACCCAGCCCTCTGAGCAAAGGCAGGCAGAGGGAGAGAAGCTTCCCTTCCTTCCCCTTGCCCGCAGTGCAGTCCTCGTTTGCTCTCGCAAACGCGAGGCTTCTTCTGAAAAACTACATCGCGGTGCAGCTCTCCTGCCAGAGGAGCAACGACAGAGCTTTAGCTTCTAGGAAGAGACTGGGAAAGCAGCCGGGGAGAGAAGGCCTTTTCCCAGTCTCTTTTCTTTCGGCCTGAATTCGGTGCATTGGCACTGGCCAAAGCAAGGTTTCCCAGCCCCACGGACGACGCGGCAGCTCTCTCCTGGCAGAGCAAGTCCCATGCAGCGTTGCCCTGACGAGATAGTGTGGGTGCGCCGAGGCCCAGGGAAAACACACTGCCCAGAGAAATCCCAGCAAAGCCGTGGGCTTCCCCACAGGAACCCATGTCCGTTTCAGTTCTTTGCCGAGAACGGAGCTCGGAGGCAACGTCAGATTGTGTGTATCTCAGGGAGGGAAAGAAGGCTGTGACTTCCCCCGTTCCTCTGACGAAAGCAGTTAGAGGGAGAAAAACGTCCTTTGCTTTCGCTTTCCCGCAGGGAGCTGGGCGAAACGGCCCTGCGCGAAGGGCCGTTTTCCCCCGGAGAACTGCCTGGCGGCAGCCCCGCTCTCCAAGCACAACGCGTATGCAGTGTTAGCGTTCAGCTATCGTGAAGGCTGGCTTTGGCCCGGGGAGAGCAAAGCGCCTGGGAAAGAAATCTCGGCAGACCCCGCTGCCTTTCCACGGTACAAAGTGTGCCACTGCAGACTCTTTTCCAAAGAAGAGAGCGCACAGGCAACAGCAGCCCGCACGTTTCTCGGTGAAAGGGAGAACTCCCTGACTTCACCCAGCCCTCTGAGCAAAGGCGGGCAGAGGGAGAGAAGCTTCCCTTCCTTCCCCTTGCCCGCAGTGCAGTCCTCGTTTGCTCTCGCAAACGCGAGGCTTCTTCTGAAAAACTACATCGCGGTGCAGCTCTCCTGCCAGAGGAGCAACGACAGAGCTTTAGCTTCTAGGAAGAGACTGGGAAAGCAGCCGGGGAGAGAAGGCCTTTTCCCAGTCTCTTTTCTTTCGGCCTGAATTCGGTGCATTGGCACTGGCCAAAGCAAGGTTTCCCAGCCCCACGGACGACGCGGCAGCTCTCTCCTGGCAGAGCAAGTCCCATGCAGCGTTGCCCTGACGAGATAGTGTGGGTGCGCCGAGGCCCAGGGAAAACACACTGCCCAGAGAAATCCCAGCAAAGCCGTGGGCTTCCCCACAGGAACCCATGTCCGTTTCAGTTCTTTGCCGAGAACGGAGCTCGGAGGCAACGTCAGATTGTGTGTATCTCAGGGAGGGAAAGAAGGCTGTGACTTCCCCCGTTCCTCTGACGAAAGCAGTTAGAGGGAGAAAAACGTCCTTTGCTTTCGCTTTCCCGCAGGGAGCTGGGCGAAACGGCCCTGCGCGAAGGGCCGTTTTCCCCCGGAGAACTGCCTGGCGGCAGCCCCGCTCTCCAAGCACAACGCGTATGCAGTGTTAGCGTTCAGCTATCGTGAAGGCTGGCTTTGGCCCGGGGAGAGCAAAGCGCCTGGGAAAGAAATCTCGGCAGACCCCGCTGCCTTTCCACGGTACAAAGTGTGCCACTGCAGACTCTTTTCCAAAGAAGAGAGCGCACAGGCAACAGCAGCCCGCACGTTTCTCGGTGAAAGGGAGAACTCCCTGACTTCACCCAGCCGTCTGAGCAAAGGCAGGCAGAGGGAGAGAAGCTTCCCTTCCTTCCCCTTGCCCGCAGTGCAGTCCTCGTTTGCTCTCGCAAACGCGAGGCTTCTTCTGAAAAACTACATCGCGGTGCAGCTCTCCTGCCAGAGGAGCAACGACAGAGCTTTAGCTTCTAGGAAGAGACTGGGAAAGCAGCCGGGGAGAGAAGGCCTTTTCCCAGTCTCTTTTCTTTCGGCCTGAATTCGGTGCATTGGCACTGGCCAAAGCAAGGTTTCCCAGCCCCACGGACGACGCGGCAGCTCTCTCCTGGCAGAGCAAGTCCCATGCAGCGTTGCCCTGACGAGATAGTGTGGGTGCGCCGAGGCCCAGGGAAAACACACTGCCCAGAGAAATCCCAGCAAAGCCGTGGGCTTCCCCACAGGAACCCATGTCCGTTTCAGTTCTTTGCCGAGAACGGAGCTCGGAGGCAACGTCAGATTGTGTGTATCTCAGGGAGGGAAAGAAGGCTGTGACTTCCCCCGTTCCTCTGACGAAAGCAGTTAGAGGGAGAAAAACGTCCTTTGCTTTCGCTTTCCCGCAGGGAGCTGGGCGAAACGGCCCTGCGCGAAGGGCCGTTTTCCCCCGGAGAACTGCCTGGCGGCAGCCCCGCTCTCCAAGCACAACGCGTATGCAGTGTTAGCGTTCAGCTATCGTGAAGGCTGGCTTTGGCCCGGGGAGAGCAAAGCGCCTGGGAAAGAAATCTCGGCAGACCCCGCTGCCTTTCCACGGTACAAAGTGTGCCACTGCAGACTCTTTTCCAAAGAAGAGAGCGCACAGGCAACAGCAGCCCGCACGTTTCTCGGTGAAAGGGAGAACTCCCTGACTTCACCCAGCCCTCTGAGCAAAGGCAGGCAGAGGGAGAGAAGCTTCCCTTCCTTCCCCTTGCCCGCAGTGCAGTCCTCGTTTGCTCTCGCAAACGCGAGGCTTCTTCTGAAAAACTACATCGCGGTGCAGCTCTCCTGCCAGAGGAGCAACGACAGAGCTTTAGCTTCTAGGAAGAGACTGGGAAAGCAGCCGGGGAGAGAAGGCCTTTTCCCAGTCTCTTTTCTTTCGGCCTGAATTCGGTGCATTGGCACTGGCCAAAGCAAGGTTTCCCAGCCCCACGGACGACGCGGCAGCTCTCTCCTGGCAGAGCAAGTCCCATGCAGCGTTGCCCTGACGAGATAGTGTGGGTGCGCCGAGGCCCAGGGAAAACACACTGCCCAGAGAAATCCCAGCAAAGCCGTGGGCTTCCCCACAGGAACCCATGTCCGTTTCAGTTCTTTGCCGAGAACGGAGCTCGGAGGCAACGTCAGATTGTGTGTATCTCAGGGAGGGAAAGAAGGCTGTGACTTCCCCCGTTCCTCTGACGAAAGCAGTTAGAGGGAGAAAAACGTCCTTTGCTTTCGCTTTCCCGCAGGGAGCTGGGCGAAACGGCCCTGCGCGAAGGGCCGTTTTCCCCCGGAGAACTGCCTGGCGGCAGCCCCGCTCTCCAAGCACAACGCGTATGCAGTGTTAGCGTTCAGCTATCGTGAAGGCTGGCTTTGGACCGGGGAGAGCAAAGCGCCTGGGAAAGAAATCTCGGCAGACCCCGCTGCCTTTCCACGGTACAAAGTGTGCCACTGCAGACTCTTTTCCAAAGAAGAGAGCGCACAGGCAACAGCAGCCCGCACGTTTCTCGGTGAAAGGGAGAACTCCCTGACTTCACCCAGCCCTCTGAGCAAAGGCAGGCAGAGGGAGAGAAGCTTCCCTTCCTTCCCCTTGCCCGCAGTGCAGTCCTCGTTTGCTCTCGCAAACGCGAGGCTTCTTCTGAAAAACTACATCGCGGTGCAGCTCTCCTGCCAGAGGAGCAACGACAGAGCTTTAGCTTCTAGGAAGAGACTGGGAAAGCAGCCGGGGAGAGAAGGCCTTTTCCCAGTCTCTTTTCTTTCGGCCTGAATTCGGTGCATTGGCACTGGCCAAAGCAAGGTTTCCCAGCCCCACGGACGACGCGGCAGCTCTCTCCTGGCAGAGCAAGTCCCATGCAGCGTTGCCCTGACGAGATAGTGTGGGTGCGCCGAGGCCCAGGGAAAACACACTGCCCAGAGAAATCCCAGCAAAGCCGTGGGCTTCCCCACAGGAACCCATGTCCGTTTCAGTTCTTTGCCGAGAACGGAGCTCGGAGGCAACGTCAGATTGTGTGTATCTCAGGGAGAGAAAGAAGGCTGTGACTTCCCCCGTTCCTCTGACGAAAGCAGTTAGAGGGAGAAAAACGTCCTTTGCTTTCGCTTTCCCGCAGGGAGCTGGGCGAAACGGCCCTTCGCGAAGGGCCGTTTTCCCCCGGAGAACTGCCTGGCGGCAGCCCCGCTCTCCAAGCACAACGCGTATGCAGTGTTAGCGTTCAGCTATCGTGAAGGCTGGCTTTGGCCCGGGGAGAGCAAAGCGCCTGGGAAAGAAATCTCGGCAGACCCCGCTGCCTTTCCACGGTACAAAGTGTGCCACTGCAGACTCTTTTCCAAAGAAGAGAGCGCACAGGCAACAGCAGCCCGCACGTTTCTCGGTGAAAGGGAGAACTCCCTGACTTCACCCAGCCCTCTGAGCAAAGGCAGGCAGAGGGAGAGAAGCTTCCCTTCCTTCCCCTTGCCCGCAGTGCAGTCCTCGTTTGCTCTCGCAAACGCGAGGCTTCTTCTGAAAAACTACATCGCGGTGCAGCTCTCCTGCCAGAGGAGCAACGACAGAGCTTTAGCTTCTAGGAAGAGACTGGAAAAGCAGCCGGGGAGAGAAGGCCTTTTCCCAGTCTCTTTTCTTTCGGCCTGAATTCGGTGCATTGGCACTGGCCAAAGCAAGGTTTCCCAGCCCCACGGACGACGCGGCAGCTCTCTCCTGGCAGAGCAAGTCCCATGCAGCGTTGCCCTGACGAGATAGTGTGGGTGCGCCGAGGCCCAGGGAAAACACACTGCCCAGAGAAATCCCAGCAAAGCCGTGGGCTTCCCCACAGGAACCCATGTCCGTTTCAGTTCTTTGCCGAGAACGGAGCTCGGAGGCAACGTCAGATTGTGTGTATCTCAGGGAGGGAAAGAAGGCTGTGACTTCCCCCGTTCCTCTGACGAAAGCAGTTAGAGGGAGAAAAACGTCCTTTGCTTTCGCTTTCCCGCAGGGAGCTGGGCGAAACGGCCCTTCGCGAAGGGCCGTTTTCCCCCGGAGAACTGCCTGGCGGCAGCCCCGCTCTCCAAGCACAACGCGTATGCAGTGTTAGCGTTCAGCTATCGTGAAGGCTGGCTTTGGCCCGGGGAGAGCAAAGCGCCTGGGAAAGAAATCTCGGCAGACCCCGCTGCCTTTCCACGGTACAAAGTGTGCCACTGCAGACTCTTTTCCAAAGAAGAGAGCGCACAGGCAACAGCAGCCCGCACGTTTCTCGGTGAAAGGGAGAACTCCCTGACTTCACCCAGCCCTCTGAGCAAAGGCGGGCAGAGGGAGAGAAGCTTCCCTTCCTTCCCCTTGCCCGCAGTGCAGTCCTCGTTTGCTCTCGCAAACGCGAGGCTTCTTCTGAAAAACTACATCGCGGTGCAGCTCTCCTGCCAGAGGAGCAACGACAGAGCTTTAGCTTCTAGGAAGAGACTGGGAAAGCAGCCGGGGAGAGAAGGCCTTTTCCCAGTCTCTTTTCTTTCGGCCTGAATTCGGTGCATTGGCACTGGCCAAAGCAAGGTTTCCCAGCCCCACGGACGACGCGGCAGCTCTCTCCTGGCAGAGCAAGTCCCATGCAGCGTTGCCCTGACGAGATAGTGTGGGTGCGCCGAGGCCCAGGGAAAACACACTGCCCAGAGAAATCCCAGCAAAGCCGTGGGCTTCCCCACAGGAACCCATGTCCGTTTCAGTTCTTTGCCGAGAACGGAGCTCGGAGGCAACGTCAGATTGTGTGTATCTCAGGGAGGGAAAGAAGGCTGTGACTTCCCCCGTTCCTCTGACGAAAGCAGTTAGAGGGAGAAAAACGTCCTTTGCTTTCGCTTTCCCGCAGGGAGCTGGGCGAAACGGCCCTGCGCGAAGGGCCGTTTTCCCCCGGAGAACTGCCTGGCGGCAGCCCCGCTCTCCAAGCACAACGCGTATGCAGTGTTAGCGTTCAGCTATCGTGAAGGCTGGCTTTGGCCCGGGGAGAGCAAAGCGCCTGGGAAAGAAATCTCGGCAGACCCCGCTGCCTTTCCACGGTACAAAGTGTGCCACTGCAGACTCTTTTCCAAAGAAGAGAGCGCACAGGCAACAGCAGCCCGCACGTTTCTCGGTGAAAGGGAGAACTCCCTGACTTCACCCAGCCGTCTGAGCAAAGGCGGGCAGAGGGAGAGAAGCTTCCCTTCCTTCCCCTTGCCCGCAGTGCAGTCCTCGTTTGCTCTCGCAAACGCGAGGCTTCTTCTGAAAAACTACATCGCGGTGCAGCTCTCCTGCCAGAGGAGCAACGACAGAGCTTTAGCTTCTAGGAAGAGACTGGGAAAGCAGCCGGGGAGAGAAGGCCTTTTCCCAGTCTCTTTTCTTTCGGCCTGAATTCGGTGCATTGGCACTGGCCAAAGCAAGGTTTCCCAGCCCCACGGACGACGCGGCAGCTCTCTCCTGGCAGAGCAAGTCCCATGCAGCGTTGCCCTGACGAGATAGTGTGGGTGCGCCGAGGCCCAGGGAAAACACACTGCCCAGAGAAATCCCAGCAAAGCCGTGGGCTTCCCCACAGGAACCCATGTCCGTTTCAGTTCTTTGCCGAGAACGGAGCTCGGAGGCAACGTCAGATTGTGTGTATCTCAGGGAGGGAAAGAAGGCTGTGACTTCCCCCGTTCCTCTGACGAAAGCAGTTAGAGGGAGAAAAACGTCCTTTGCTTTCGCTTTCCCGCAGGGAGCTGGGCGAAACGGCCCTGCGCGAAGGGCCGTTTTCCCCCGGAGAACTGCCTGGCGGCAGCCCCGCTCTCCAAGCACAACGCGTATGCAGTGTTAGCGTTCAGCTATCGTGAAGGCTGGCTTTGGCCCGGGGAGAGCAAAGCGCCTGGGAAAGAAATCTCGGCAGACCCCGCTGCCTTTCCACGGTACAAAGTGTGCCACTGCAGACTCTTTTCCAAAGAAGAGAGCGCACAGGCAACAGCAGCCCGCACGTTTCTCGGTGAAAGGGAGAACTCCCTGACTTCACCCAGCCCTCTGAGCAAAGGCAGGCAGAGGGAGAGAAGCTTCCCTTCCTTCCCCTTGCCCGCAGTGCAGTCCTCGTTTGCTCTCGCAAACGCGAGGCTTCTTCTGAAAAACTACATCGCGGTGCAGCTCTCCTGCCAGAGGAGCAACGACAGAGCTTTAGCTTCTAGGAAGAGACTGGGAAAGCAGCCGGGGAGAGAAGGCCTTTTCCCAGTCTCTTTTCTTTCGGCCTGAATTCGGTGCATTGGCACTGGCCAAAGCAAGGTTTCCCAGCCCCACGGACGACGCGGCAGCTCTCTCCTGGCAGAGCAAGTCCCATGCAGCGTTGCCCTGACGAGATAGTGTGGGTGCGCCGAGGCCCAGGGAAAACACACTGCCCAGAGAAATCCCAGCAAAGCCGTGGGCTTCCCCACAGGAACCCATGTCCGTTTCAGTTCTTTGCCGAGAACGGAGCTCGGAGGCAACGTCAGATTGTGTGTATCTCAGGGAGGGAAAGAAGGCTGTGACTTCCCCCGTTCCTCTGACGAAAGCAGTTAGAGGGAGAAAAACGTCCTTTGCTTTCGCTTTCCCGCAGGGAGCTGGGCGAAACGGCCCTGCGCGAAGGGCCGTTTTCCCCCGGAGAACTGCCTGGCGGCAGCCCCGCTCTCCAAGCACAACGCGTATGCAGTGTTAGCGTTCAGCTATCGTGAAGGCTGGCTTTGGCCCGGGGAGAGCAAAGCGCCTGGGAAAGAAATCTCGGCAGACCCCGCTGCCTTTCCACGGTACAAAGTGTGCCACTGCAGACTCTTTTCCAAAGAAGAGAGCGCACAGGCAACAGCAGCCCGCACGTTTCTCGGTGAAAGGGAGAACTCCCTGACTTCACCCAGCCCTCTGAGCAAAGGCAGGCAGAGGGAGAGAAGCTTCCCTTCCTTCCCCTTGCCCGCAGTGCAGTCCTCGTTTGCTCTCGCAAACGCGAGGCTTCTTCTGAAAAACTACATCGCGGCGCAGCTCTCCTGCCAGAGGAGCAACGACAGAGCTTTAGCTTCTAGGAAGAGACTGGGAAAGCAGCCGGGGAGAGAAGGCCTTTTCCCAGTCTCTTTTCTTTCGGCCTGAATTCGGTGCATTGGCACTGGCCAAAGCAAGGTTTCCCAGCCCCACGGACGACGCGGCAGCTCTCTCCTGGCAGAGCAAGTCCCATGCAGCGTTGCCCTGACGAGATAGTGTGGGTGCGCCGAGGCCCAGGGAAAACACACTGCCCAGAGAAATCCCAGCAAAGCCGTGGGCTTCCCCACAGGAACCCATGTCCGTTTCAGTTCTTTGCCGAGAACGGAGCTCGGAGGCAACGTCAGATTGTGTGTATCTCAGGGAGGGAAAGAAGGCTGTGACTTCCCCCGTTCCTCTGACGAAAGCAGTTAGAGGGAGAAAAACGTCCTTTGCTTTCGCTTTCCCGCAGGGAGCTGGGCGAAACGGCCCTGCGCGAAGGGCCGTTTTCCCCCGGAGAACTGCCTGGCGGCAGCCCCGCTCTCCAAGCACAACGCGTATGCAGTGTTAGCGTTCAGCTATCGTGAAGGCTGGCTTTGGCCCGGGGAGAGCAAAGCGCCTGGGAAAGAAATCTCGGCAGACCCCGCTGCCTTTCCACGGTACAAAGTGTGCCACTGCAGACTCTTTTCCAAAGAAGAGAGCGCACAGGCAACAGCAGCCCGCACGTTTCTCGGTGAAAGGGAGAACTCCCTGACTTCACCCAGCCCTCTGAGCAAAGGCAGGCAGAGGGAGAGAAGCTTCCCTTCCTTCCCCTTGCCCGCAGTGCAGTCCTCGTTGGCTCTCGCAAACGCGAGGCTTCTTCTGAAAAACTACATCGCGGCGCAGCTCTCCTGCCAGAGGAGCAACGACAGAGCTTTAGCTTCTAGGAAGAGACTGGGAAAGCAGCCGGGGAGAGAAGGCCTTTTCCCAGTCTCTTTTCTTTCGGCCTGAATTCGGTGCATTGGCACTGGCCAAAGCAAGGTTTCCCAGCCCCACGGACGACGCGGCAGCTCTCTCCTGGCAGAGCAAGTCCCATGCAGCGTTGCCCTGACGAGATAGTGTGGGTGCGCCGAGGCCCAGGGAAAACACACTGCCCAGAGAAATCCCAGCAAAGCCGTGGGCTTCCCCACAGGAACCCATGTCCGTTTCAGTTCTTTGCCGAGAACGGAGCTCGGAGGCAACGTCAGATTGTGTGTATCTCAGGGAGGGAAAGAAGGCTGTGACTTCCCCCGTTCCTCTGACGAAAGCAGTTAGAGGGAGAAAAACGTCCTTTGCTTTCGCTTTCCCGCAGGGAGCTGGGCGAAACGGCCCTGCGCGAAGGGCCGTTTTCCCCCGGAGAACTGCCTGGCGGCAGCCCCGCTCTCCAAGCACAACGCGTATGCAGTGTTAGCGTTCAGCTATCGTGAAGGCTGGCTTTGGCCCGGGGAGAGCAAAGCGCCTGGGAAAGAAATCTCGGCAGACCCCGCTGCCTTTCCACGGTACAAAGTGTGCCACTGCAGACTCTTTTCCAAAGAAGAGTGCGCACAGGCAACAGCAGCCCGCACGTTTCTCGGTGAAAGGGAGAACTCCCTGACTTCACCCAGCCCTCTGAGCAAAGGCGGGCAGAGGGAGAGAAGCTTCCCTTCCTTCCCCTTGCCCGCAGTGCAGTCCTCGTTTGCTCTCGCAAACGCGAGGCTTCTTCTGAAAAACTACATCGCGGTGCAGCTCTCCTGCCAGAGGAGCAACGACAGAGCTTTAGCTTCTAGGAAGAGACTGGGAAAGCAGCCGGGGAGAGAAGGCCTTTTCCCAGTCTCTTTTCTTTCGGCCTGAATTCGGTGCATTGGCACTGGCCAAAGCAAGGTTTCCCAGCCCCACGGACGACGCGGCAGCTCTCTCCTGGCAGAGCAAGTCCCATGCAGCGTTGCCCTGACGAGATAGTGTGGGTGCGCCGAGGCCCAGGGAAAACACACTGCCCAGAGAAATCCCAGCAAAGCCGTGGGCTTCCCCACAGGAACCCATGTCCGTTTCAGTTCTTTGCCGAGAACGGAGCTCGGAGGCAACGTCAGATTGTGTGTATCTCAGGGAGGGAAAGAAGGCTGTGACTTCCCCCGTTCCTCTGACGAAAGCAGTTAGAGGGAGAAAAACGTCCTTTGCTTTCGCTTTCCCGCAGGGAGCTGGGCGAAACGGCCCTGGGCGAAGGGCCGTTTTCCCCCGGAGAACTGCCTGGCGGCAGCCCCGCTCTCCAAGCACAACGCGTATGCAGTGTTAGCGTTCAGCTATCGTGAAGGCTGGCTTTGGCCCGGGGAGAGCAAAGCGCCTGGGAAAGAAATCTCGGCAGACCCCGCTGCCTTTCCACGGTACAAAGTGTGCCACTGCAGACTCTTTTCCAAAGAAGAGAGCGCACAGGCAACAGCAGCCCGCACGTTTCTCGGTGAAAGGGAGAACTCCCTGACTTCACCCAGCCCTCTGAGCAAAGGCAGGCAGAGGGAGAGAAGCTTCCCTTCCTTCCCCTTGCCCGCAGTGCAGTCCTCGTTTGCTCTCGCAAACGCGAGGCTTCTTCTGAAAAACTACATCGCGGTGCAGCTCTCCTGCCAGAGGAGCAACGACAGAGCTTTAGCTTCTAGGAAGAGACTGGGAAAGCAGCCGGGGAGAGAAGGCCTTTTCCCAGTCTCTTTTCTTTCGGCCTGAATTCGGTGCATTGGCACTGGCCAAAGCAAGGTTTCCCAGCCCCACGGACGACGCGGCAGCTCTCTCCTGGCAGAGCAAGTCCCATGCAGCGTTGCCCTGACGAGATAGTGTGGGTGCGCCGAGGCCCAGGGAAAACACACTGCCCAGAGAAATCCCAGCAAAGCCGTGGGCTTCCCCACAGGAACCCATGTCCGTTTCAGTTCTTTGCCGAGAACGGAGCTCGGAGGCAACGTCAGATTGTGTGTATCTCAGGGAGGGAAAGAAGGCTGTGACTTCCCCCGTTCCTCTGACGAAAGCAGTTAGAGGGAGAAAAACGTCCTTTGCTTTCGCTTTCCCGCAGGGAGCTGGGCGAAACGGCCCTGCGCGAAGGGCCGTTTTCCCCCGGAGAACTGCCTGGCGGCAGCCCCGCTCTCCAAGCACAACGCGTATGCAGTGTTAGCGTTCAGCTATCGTGAAGGCTGGCTTTGGCCCGGGGAGAGCAAAGCGCCTGGGAAAGAAATCTCGGCAGACCCCGCTGCCTTTCCACGGTACAAAGTGTGCCACTGCAGACTCTTTTCCAAAGAAGAGTGCGCACAGGCAACAGCAGCCCGCACGTTTCTCGGTGAAAGGGAGAACTCCCTGACTTCACCCAGCCCTCTGAGCAAAGGCGGGCAGAGGGAGAGAAGCTTCCCTTCCTTCCCCTTGCCCGCAGTGCAGTCCTCGTTTGCTCTCGCAAACGCGAGGCTTCTTCTGAAAAACTACATCGCGGTGCAGCTCTCCTGCCAGAGGAGCAACGACAGAGCTTTAGCTTCTAGGAAGAGACTGGGAAAGCAGCCGGGGAGAGAAGGCCTTTTCCCAGTCTCTTTTCTTTCGGCCTGAATTCGGTGCATTGGCACTGGCCAAAGCAAGGTTTCCCAGCCCCACGGACGACGCGGCAGCTCTCTCCTGGCAGAGCAAGTCCCATGCAGCGTTGCCCTGACGAGATAGTGTGGGTGCGCCGAGGCCCAGGGAAAACACACTGCCCAGAGAAATCCCAGCAAAGCCGTGGGCTTCCCCACAGGAACCCATGTCCGTTTCAGTTCTTTGCCGAGAACGGAGCTCGGAGGCAACGTCAGATTGTGTGTATCTCAGGGAGGGAAAGAAGGCTGTGACTTCCCCCGTTCCTCTGACGAAAGCAGTTAGAGGGAGAAAAACGTCCTTTGCTTTCGCTTTCCCGCAGGGAGCTGGGCGAAACGGCCCTGCGCGAAGGGCCGTTTTCCCCCGGAGAACTGCCTGGCGGCAGCCCCGCTCTCCAAGCACAACGCGTATGCAGTGTTAGCGTTCAGCTATCGTGAAGGCTGGCTTTGGCCCGGGGAGAGCAAAGCGCCTGGGAAAGAAATCTCGGCAGACCCCGCTGCCTTTCCACGGTACAAAGTGTGCCACTGCAGACTCTTTTCCAAAGAAGAGAGCGCACAGGCAACAGCAGCCCGCACGTTTCTCGGTGAAAGGGAGAACTCCCTGACTTCACCCAGCCCTCTGAGCAAAGGCAGGCAGAGGGAGAGAAGCTTCCCTTCCTTCCCCTTGCCCGCAGTGCAGTCCTCGTTTGCTCTCGCAAACGCGAGGCTTCTTCTGAAAAACTACATCGCGGTGCAGCTCTCCTGCCAGAGGAGCAACGACAGAGCTTTAGCTTCTAGGAAGAGACTGGGAAAGCAGCCGGGGAGAGAAGGCCTTTTCCCAGTCTCTTTTCTTTCGGCCTGAATTCGGTGCATTGGCACTGGCCAAAGCAAGGTTTCCCAGCCCCACGGACGACGCGGCAGCTCTCTCCTGGCAGAGCAAGTCCCATGCAGCGTTGCCCTGACGAGATAGTGTGGGTGCGCCGAGGCCCAGGGAAAACACACTGCCCAGAGAAATCCCAGCAAAGCCGTGGGCTTCCCCACAGGAACCCATGTCCGTTTCAGTTCTTTGCCGAGAACGGAGCTCGGAGGCAACGTCAGATTGTGTGTATCTCAGGGAGGGAAAGAAGGCTGTGACTTCCCCCGTTCCTCTGACGAAAGCAGTTAGAGGGAGAAAAACGTCCTTTGCTTTCGCTTTCCCGCAGGGAGCTGGGCGAAACGGCCCTTCGCGAAGGGCCGTTTTCCCCCGGAGAACTGCCTGGCGGCAGCCCCGCTCTCCAAGCACAACGCGTATGCAGTGTTAGCGTTCAGCTATCGTGAAGGCTGGCTTTGGCCCGGGGAGAGCAAAGCGCCTGGGAAAGAAATCTCGGCAGACCCCGCTGCCTTTCCACGGTACAAAGCGTGCCACTGCAGACTCTTTTCCAAAGAAGAGAGCGCACAGGCAACAGCAGCCCGCACGTTTCTCGGTGAAAGGGAGAACTCCCTGACTTCACCCAGCCCTCTGAGCAAAGGCAGGCAGAGGGAGAGAAGCTTCCCTTCCTTCCCCTTGCCCGCAGTGCAGTCCTCGTTTGCTCTCGCAAACGCGAGGCTTCTTCTGAAAAACTACATCGCGGTGCAGCTCTCCTGCCAGAGGAGCAACGACAGAGCTTTAGCTTCTAGGAAGAGACTGGGAAAGCAGCCGGGGAGAGAAGGCCTTTTCCCAGTCTCTTTTCTTTCGGCCTGAATTCGGTGCATTGGCACTGGCCAAAGCAAGGTTTCCCAGCCCCACGGACGACGCGGCAGCTCTCTCCTGGCAGAGCAAGTCCCATGCAGCGTTGCCCTGACGAGATAGTGTGGGTGCGCCGAGGCCCAGGGAAAACACACTGCCCAGAGAAATCCCAGCAAAGCCGTGGGCTTCCCCACAGGAACCCATGTCCGTTTCAGTTCTTTGCCGAGAACGGAGCTCGGAGGCAACGTCAGATTGTGTGTATCTCAGGGAGGGAAAGAAGGCTGTGACTTCCCCCGTTCCTCTGACGAAAGCAGTTAGAGGGAGAAAAACGTCCTTTGCTTTCGCTTTCCCGCAGGGAGCTGGGCGAAACGGCCCTGCGCGAAGGGCCGTTTTCCCCCGGAGAACTGCCTGGCGGCAGCCCCGCTCTCCAAGCACAACGCGTATGCAGTGTTAGCGTTCAGCTATCGTGAAGGCTGGCTTTGGCCCGGGGAGAGCAAAGCGCCTGGGAAAGAAATCTCGGCAGACCCCGCTGCCTTTCCACGGTACAAAGTGTGCCACTGCAGACTCTTTTCCAAAGAAGAGAGCGCACAGGCAACAGCAGCCCGCACGTTTCTCGGTGAAAGGGAGAACTCCCTGACTTCACCCAGCCCTCTGAGCAAAGGCAGGCAGAGGGAGAGAAGCTTCCCTTCCTTCCCCTTGCCCGCAGTGCAGTCCTCGTTTGCTCTCGCAAACGCGAGGCTTCTTCTGAAAAACTACATCGCGGTGCAGCTCTCCTGCCAGAGGAGCAACGACAGAGCTTTAGCTTCTAGGAAGAGACTGGGAAAGCAGCCGGGGAGAGAAGGCCTTTTCCCAGTCTCTTTTCTTTCGGCCTGAATTCGGTGCATTGGCACTGGCCAAAGCAAGGTTTCCCAGCCCCACGGACGACGCGGCAGCTCTCTCCTGGCAGAGCAAGTCCCATGCAGCGTTGCCCTGACGAGATAGTGTGGGTGCGCCGAGGCCCAGGGAAAACACACTGCCCAGAGAAATCCCAGCAAAGCCGTGGGCTTCCCCACAGGAACCCATGTCCGTTTCAGTTCTTTGCCGAGAACGGAGCTCGGAGGCAACGTCAGATTGTGTGTATCTCAGGGAGGGAAAGAAGGCTGTGACTTCCCCCGTTCCTCTGACGAAAGCAGTTAGAGGGAGAAAAACGTCCTTTGCTTTCGCTTTCCCGCAGGGAGCTGGGCGAAACGGCCCTGCGCGAAGGGCCGTTTTCCCCCGGAGAACTGCCTGGCGGCAGCCCCGCTCTCCAAGCACAACGCGTATGCAGTGTTAGCGTTCAGCTATCGTGAAGGCTGGCTTTGGCCCGGGGAGAGCAAAGCGCCTGGGAAAGAAATCTCGGCAGACCCCGCTGCCTTTCCACGGTACAAAGTGTGCCACTGCAGACTCTTTTCCAAAGAAGAGAGCGCACAGGCAACAGCAGCCCGCACGTTTCTCGGTGAAAGGGAGAACTCCCTGACTTCACCCAGCCCTCTGAGCAAAGGCAGGCAGAGGGAGAGAAGCTTCCCTTCCTTCCCCTTGCCCGCAGTGCAGTCCTCGTTTGCTCTCGCAAACGCGAGGCTTCTTCTGAAAAACTACATCGCGGCGCAGCTCTCCTGCCAGAGGAGCAACGACAGAGCTTTAGCTTCTAGGAAGAGACTGGGAAAGCAGCCGGGGAGAGAAGGCCTTTTCCCAGTCTCTTTTCTTTCGGCCTGAATTCGGTGCATTGGCACTGGCCAAAGCAAGGTTTCCCAGCCCCACGGACGACGCGGCAGCTCTCTCCTGGCAGAGCAAGTCCCATGCAGCGTTGCCCTGACGAGATAGTGTGGGTGCGCCGAGGCCCAGGGAAAACACACTGCCCAGAGAAATCCCAGCAAAGCCGTGGGCTTCCCCACAGGAACCCATGTCCGTTTCAGTTCTTTGCCGAGAACGGAGCTCGGAGGCAACGTCAGATTGTGTGTATCTCAGGGAGGGAAAGAAGGCTGTGACTTCCCCCGTTCCTCTGACGAAAGCAGTTAGAGGGAGAAAAACGTCCTTTGCTTTCGCTTTCCCGCAGGGAGCTGGGCGAAACGGCCCTGCGCGAAGGGCCGTTTTCCCCCGGAGAACTGCCTGGCGGCAGCCCCGCTCTCCAAGCACAACGCGTATGCAGTGTTAGCGTTCAGCTATCGTGAAGGCTGGCTTTGGCCCGGGGAGAGCAAAGCGCCTGGGAAAGAAATCTCGGCAGACCCCGCTGCCTTTCCACGGTACAAAGTGTGCCACTGCAGACTCTTTTCCAAAGAAGAGAGCGCACAGGCAACAGCAGCCCGCACGTTTCTCGGTGAAAGGGAGAACTCCCTGACTTCACCCAGCCCTCTGAGCAAAGGCAGGCAGAGGGAGAGAAGCTTCCCTTCCTTCCCCTTGCCCGCAGTGCAGTCCTCGTTGGCTCTCGCAAACGCGAGGCTTCTTCTGAAAAACTACATCGCGGCGCAGCTCTCCTGCCAGAGGAGCAACGACAGAGCTTTAGCTTCTAGGAAGAGACTGGGAAAGCAGCCGGGGAGAGAAGGCCTTTTCCCAGTCTCTTTTCTTTCGGCCTGAATTCGGTGCATTGGCACTGGCCAAAGCAAGGTTTCCCAGCCCCACGGACGACGCGGCAGCTCTCTCCTGGCAGAGCAAGTCCCATGCAGCGTTGCCCTGACGAGATAGTGTGGGTGCGCCGAGGCCCAGGGAAAACACACTGCCCAGAGAAATCCCAGCAAAGCCGTGGGCTTCCCCACAGGAACCCATGTCCGTTTCAGTTCTTTGCCGAGAACGGAGCTCGGAGGCAACGTCAGATTGTGTGTATCTCAGGGAGGGAAAGAAGGCTGTGACTTCCCCCGTTCCTCTGACGAAAGCAGTTAGAGGGAGAAAAACGTCCTTTGCTTTCGCTTTCCCGCAGGGAGCTGGGCGAAACGGCCCTGCGCGAAGGGCCGTTTTCCCCCGGAGAACTGCCTGGCGGCAGCCCCGCTCTCCAAGCACAACGCGTATGCAGTGTTAGCGTTCAGCTATCGTGAAGGCTGGCTTTGGCCCGGGGAGAGCAAAGCGCCTGGGAAAGAAATCTCGGCAGACCCCGCTGCCTTTCCACGGTACAAAGTGTGCCACTGCAGACTCTTTTCCAAAGAAGAGTGCGCACAGGCAACAGCAGCCCGCACGTTTCTCGGTGAAAGGGAGAACTCCCTGACTTCACCCAGCCCTCTGAGCAAAGGCGGGCAGAGGGAGAGAAGCTTCCCTTCCTTCCCCTTGCCCGCAGTGCAGTCCTCGTTTGCTCTCGCAAACGCGAGGCTTCTTCTGAAAAACTACATCGCGGTGCAGCTCTCCTGCCAGAGGAGCAACGACAGAGCTTTAGCTTCTAGGAAGAGACTGGGAAAGCAGCCGGGGAGAGAAGGCCTTTTCCCAGTCTCTTTTCTTTCGGCCTGAATTCGGTGCATTGGCACTGGCCAAAGCAAGGTTTCCCAGCCCCACGGACGACGCGGCAGCTCTCTCCTGGCAGAGCAAGTCCCATGCAGCGTTGCCCTGACGAGATAGTGTGGGTGCGCCGAGGCCCAGGGAAAACACACTGCCCAGAGAAATCCCAGCAAAGCCGTGGGCTTCCCCACAGGAACCCATGTCCGTTTCAGTTCTTTGCCGAGAACGGAGCTCGGAGGCAACGTCAGATTGTGTGTATCTCAGGGAGGGAAAGAAGGCTGTGACTTCCCCCGTTCCTCTGACGAAAGCAGTTAGAGGGAGAAAAACGTCCTTTGCTTTCGCTTTCCCGCAGGGAGCTGGGCGAAACGGCCCTGCGCGAAGGGCCGTTTTCCCCCGGAGAACTGCCTGGCGGCAGCCCCGCTCTCCAAGCACAACGCGTATGCAGTGTTAGCGTTCAGCTATCGTGAAGGCTGGCTTTGGCCCGGGGAGAGCAAAGCGCCTGGGAAAGAAATCTCGGCAGACCCCGCTGCCTTTCCACGGTACAAAGTGTGCCACTGCAGACTCTTTTCCAAAGAAGAGAGCGCACAGGCAACAGCAGCCCGCACGTTTCTCGGTGAAAGGGAGAACTCCCTGACTTCACCCAGCCCTCTGAGCAAAGGCAGGCAGAGGGAGAGAAGCTTCCCTTCCTTCCCCTTGCCCGCAGTGCAGTCCTCGTTTGCTCTCGCAAACGCGAGGCTTCTTCTGAAAAACTACATCGCGGTGCAGCTCTCCTGCCAGAGGAGCAACGACAGAGCTTTAGCTTCTAGGAAGAGACTGGGAAAGCAGCCGGGGAGAGAAGGCCTTTTCCCAGTCTCTTTTCTTTCGGCCTGAATTCGGTGCATTGGCACTGGCCAAAGCAAGGTTTCCCAGCCCCACGGACGACGCGGCAGCTCTCTCCTGGCAGAGCAAGTCCCATGCAGCGTTGCCCTGACGAGATAGTGTGGGTGCGCCGAGGCCCAGGGAAAACACACTGCCCAGAGAAATCCCAGCAAAGCCGTGGGCTTCCCCACAGGAACCCATGTCCGTTTCAGTTCTTTGCCGAGAACGGAGCTCGGAGGCAACGTCAGATTGTGTGTATCTCAGGGAGGGAAAGAAGGCTGTGACTTCCCCCGTTCCTCTGACGAAAGCAGTTAGAGGGAGAAAAACGTCCTTTGCTTTCGCTTTCCCGCAGGGAGCTGGGCGAAACGGCCCTGCGCGAAGGGCCGTTTTCCCCCGGAGAACTGCCTGGCGGCAGCCCCGCTCTCCAAGCACAACGCGTATGCAGTGTTAGCGTTCAGCTATCGTGAAGGCTGGCTTTGGCCCGGGGAGAGCAAAGCGCCTGGGAAAGAAATCTCGGCAGACCCCGCTGCCTTTCCACGGTACAAAGTGTGCCACTGCAGACTCTTTTCCAAAGAAGAGTGCGCACAGGCAACAGCAGCCCGCACGTTTCTCGGTGAAAGGGAGAACTCCCTGACTTCACCCAGCCCTCTGAGCAAAGGCGGGCAGAGGGAGAGAAGCTTCCCTTCCTTCCCCTTGCCCGCAGTGCAGTCCTCGTTTGCTCTCGCAAACGCGAGGCTTCTTCTGAAAAACTACATCGCGGTGCAGCTCTCCTGCCAGAGGAGCAACGACAGAGCTTTAGCTTCTAGGAAGAGACTGGGAAAGCAGCCGGGGAGAGAAGGCCTTTTCCCAGTCTCTTTTCTTTCGGCCTGAATTCGGTGCATTGGCACTGGCCAAAGCAAGGTTTCCCAGCCCCACGGACGACGCGGCAGCTCTCTCCTGGCAGAGCAAGTCCCATGCAGCGTTGCCCTGACGAGATAGTGTGGGTGCGCCGAGGCCCAGGGAAAACACACTGCCCAGAGAAATCCCAGCAAAGCCGTGGGCTTCCCCACAGGAACCCATGTCCGTTTCAGTTCTTTGCCGAGAACGGAGCTCGGAGGCAACGTCAGATTGTGTGTATCTCAGGGAGGGAAAGAAGGCTGTGACTTCCCCCGTTCCTCTGACGAAAGCAGTTAGAGGGAGAAAAACGTCCTTTGCTTTCGCTTTCCCGCAGGGAGCTGGGCGAAACGGCCCTGCGCGAAGGGCCGTTTTCCCCCGGAGAACTGCCTGGCGGCAGCCCCGCTCTCCAAGCACAACGCGTATGCAGTGTTAGCGTTCAGCTATCGTGAAGGCTGGCTTTGGCCCGGGGAGAGCAAAGCGCCTGGGAAAGAAATCTCGGCAGACCCCGCTGCCTTTCCACGGTACAAAGTGTGCCACTGCAGACTCTTTTCCAAAGAAGAGAGCGCACAGGCAACAGCAGCCCGCACGTTTCTCGGTGAAAGGGAGAACTCCCTGACTTCACCCAGCCCTCTGAGCAAAGGCAGGCAGAGGGAGAGAAGCTTCCCTTCCTTCCCCTTGCCCGCAGTGCAGTCCTCGTTTGCTCTCGCAAACGCGAGGCTTCTTCTGAAAAACTACATCGCGGTGCAGCTCTCCTGCCAGAGGAGCAACGACAGAGCTTTAGCTTCTAGGAAGAGACTGGGAAAGCAGCCGGGGAGAGAAGGCCTTTTCCCAGTCTCTTTTCTTTCGGCCTGAATTCGGTGCATTGGCACTGGCCAAAGCAAGGTTTCCCAGCCCCACGGACGACGCGGCAGCTCTCTCCTGGCAGAGCAAGTCCCATGCAGCGTTGCCCTGACGAGATAGTGTGGGTGCGCCGAGGCCCAGGGAAAACACACTGCCCAGAGAAATCCCAGCAAAGCCGTGGGCTTCCCCACAGGAACCCATGTCCGTTTCAGTTCTTTGCCGAGAACGGAGCTCGGAGGCAACGTCAGATTGTGTGTATCTCAGGGAGGGAAAGAAGGCTGTGACTTCCCCCGTTCCTCTGACGAAAGCAGTTAGAGGGAGAAAAACGTCCTTTGCTTTCGCTTTCCCGCAGGGAGCTGGGCGAAACGGCCCTTCGCGAAGGGCCGTTTTCCCCCGGAGAACTGCCTGGCGGCAGCCCCGCTCTCCAAGCACAACGCGTATGCAGTGTTAGCGTTCAGCTATCGTGAAGGCTGGCTTTGGCCCGGGGAGAGCAAAGCGCCTGGGAAAGAAATCTCGGCAGACCCCGCTGCCTTTCCACGGTACAAAGCGTGCCACTGCAGACTCTTTTCCAAAGAAGAGAGCGCACAGGCAACAGCAGCCCGCACGTTTCTCGGTGAAAGGGAGAACTCCCTGACTTCACCCAGCCCTCTGAGCAAAGGCAGGCAGAGGGAGAGAAGCTTCCCTTCCTTCCCCTTGCCCGCAGTGCAGTCCTCGTTGGCTCTCGCAAACGCAAGGCTTCTTCTGAAAAACTACATCGCGGCGCAGCTCTCCTGCCAGAGGAGCAACGACAGAGCTTTAGCTTCTAGGAAGAGACTGGGAAAGCAGCCGGGGAGAGAAGGCCTTTTCCCAGTCTCTTTTCTTTCGGCCTGAATTCGGTGCATTGGCACTGGCCAAAGCAAGGTTTCCCAGCCCCACGGACGACGCGGCAGCTCTCTCCTGGCAGAGCAAGTCCCATGCAGCGTTGCCCTGACGAGATAGTGTGGGTGCGCCGAGGCCCAGGGAAAACACACTGCCCAGAGAAATCCCAGCAAAGCCGTGGGCTTCCCCACAGGAACCTATGTCCGTTTCAGGTCTTTGCCGAGAACGGAGCTCGGAGGCAACGTCAGATTGTGTGTATCTCAGGGAGAGAAAGAAGGCTGTGACTTCCCCCGTTCCTCTGACGAAAGCAGTTAGAGGGAGAAAAACGTCCTTTGCTTTCGCTTTCCCGCAGGGAGCTGGGCGAAACGGCCCTGCGCGAAGGGCCGTTTTCCCCCGGAGAACTGCCTGGCGGCAGCCCCGCTCTCCAAGCACAACGCGTATGCAGTGTTAGCGTTCAGCTATCGTGAAGGCTGGCTTTGGCCCGGGGAGAGCAAAGCGCCTGGGAAAGAAATCTCGGCAGACCCCGCTGCCTTTCCACGGTACAAAGTGTGCCACTGCAGACTCTTTTCCAAAGAAGAGAGCGCACAGGCAACAGCAGCCCGCACGTTTCTCGGTGAAAGGGAGAACTCCCTGACTTCACCCAGCCCTCTGAGCAAAGGCAGGCAGAGGGAGAGAAGCTTCCCTTCCTTCCCCTTGCCCGCAGTGCAGTCCTCGTTGGCTCTCGCAAACGCAAGGCTTCTTCTGAAAAACTACATCGCGGCGCAGCTCTCCTGCCAGAGGAGCAACGACAGAGCTTTAGCTTCTAGGAAGAGACTGGGAAAGCAGCCGGGGAGAGAAGGCCTTTTCCCAGTCTCTTTTCTTTCGGCCTGAATTCGGTGCATTGGCACTGGCCAAAGCAAGGTTTCCCAGCCCCACGGACGACGCGGCAGCTCTCTCCTGGCAGAGCAAGTCCCATGCAGCGTTGCCCTGACGAGATAGTGTGGGTGCGCCGAGGCCCAGGGAAAACACACTGCCCAGAGAAATCCCAGCAAAGCCGTGGGCTTCCCCACAGGAACCTATGTCCGTTTCAGGTCTTTGCCGAGAACGGAGCTCAGAGGCAACGTCAGATTGTGTGTATCTCAGGGAGAGAAAGAAGGCTGTGACTTCCCCCGTTCCTCTGACGAAAGCAGTTAGAGGGAGAAAAACGTCCTTTGCTTTCGCTTTCCCGCAGGGAGCTGGGCGAAACGGCCCTTCGCGAAGGGCCGTTTTCCCCCGGAGAACTGCCTGGCGGCAGCCCCGCTCTCCAAGCACAACGCGTATGCAGTGTTAGCGTTCAGCTATCGTGAAGGCTGGCTTTGGCCCGGGGAGAGCAAAGCGCCTGGGAAAGAAATCTCGGCAGACCCCGCTGCCTTTCCACGGTACAAAGTGTGCCACTGCAGACTCTTTTCCAAAGAAGAGAGCGCACAGGCAACAGCAGCCCGCACGTTTCTCGGTGAAAGGGAGAACTCCCTGACTTCACCCAGCCCTCTGAGCAAAGGCAGGCAGAGGGAGAGAAGCTTCCCTTCCTTCCCCTTGCCCGCAGTGCAGTCCTCGTTGGCTCTCGCAAACGCAAGGCTTCTTCTGAAAAACTACATCGCGGCGCAGCTCTCCTGCCAGAGGAGCAACGACAGAGCTTTAGCTTCTAGGAAGAGACTGGGAAAGCAGCCGGGGAGAGAAGGCCTTTTCCCAGTCTCTTTTCTTTCGGCCTGAATTCGGTGCATTGGCACTGGCCAAAGCAAGGTTTCCCAGCCCCACGGACGACGCGGCAGCTCTCTCCTGGCAGAGCAAGTCCCATGCAGCGTTGCCCTGACGAGATAGTGTGGGTGCGCCGAGGCCCAGGGAAAACACACTGCCCAGAGAAATCCCAGCAAAGCCGTGGGCTTCCCCACAGGAACCTATGTCCGTTTCAGGTCTTTGCCGAGAACGGAGCTCGGAGGCAACGTCAGATTGTGTGTATCTCAGGGAGAGAAAGAAGGCTGTGACTTCCCCCGTTCCTCTGACGAAAGCAGTTAGAGGGAGAAAAACGTCCTTTGCTTTCGCTTTCCCGCAGGGAGCTGGGCGAAACGGCCCTTCGCGAAGGGCCGTTTTCCCCCGGAGAACTGCCTGGCGGCAGCCCCGCTCTCCAAGCACAACGCGTATGCAGTGTTAGCGTTCAGCTATCGTGAAGGCTGGCTTTGGCCCGGGGAGAGCAAAGCGCCTGGGAAAGAAATCTCGGCAGACCCCGCTGCCTTTCCACGGTACAAAGTGTGCCACTGCAGACTCTTTTCCAAAGAAGAGAGCGCACAGGCAACAGCAGCCCGCACGTTTCTCGGTGAAAGGGAGAACTCCCTGACTTCACCCAGCCCTCTGAGCAAAGGCAGGCAGAGGGAGAGAAGCTTCCCTTCCTTCCCCTTGCCCGCAGTGCAGTCCTCGTTGGCTCTCGCAAACGCGAGGCTTCTTCTGAAAAACTACATCGCGGTGCAGCTCTCCTGCCAGAGGAGCAACGACAGAGCTTTAGCTTCTAGGAAGAGACTGGGAAAGCAGCCGGGGAGAGAAGGCCTTTTCCCAGTCTCTTTTCTTTCGGCCTGAATTCGGTGCATTGGCACTGGCCAAAGCAAGGTTTCCCAGCCCCACGGACGACGCGGCAGCTCTCTCCTGGCAGAGCAAGTCCCATGCAGCGTTGCCCTGACGAGATAGTGTGGGTGCGCCGAGGCCCAGGGAAAACACACTGCCCAGAGAAATCCCAGCAAAGCCGTGGGCTTCCCCACAGGAACCTATGTCCGTTTCAGTTCTTTGCCGAGAAAGGAGCTCGGAGGCAACGTCAGATTGTGTGTATCTCAGGGAGGGAAAGAAGGCTGTGACTTCCCCCGTTCCTCTGACGAAAGCAGTTAGAGGGAGAAAAACGTCCTTTGCTTTCGCTTTCCCGCAGGGAGCTGGGCGAAACGGCCCTTCGCGAAGGGCCGTTTTCCCCCGGAGAACTGCCTGGCGGCAGCCCCGCTCTCCAAGCACAACGCGTATGCAGTGTTAGCGTTCAGCTATCGTGAAGGCTGGCTTTGGCCCGGGGAGAGCAAAGCGCCTGGGAAAGAAATCTCGGCAGACCCCGCTGCCTTTCCACGGTACAAAGTGTGCCACTGCAGACTCTTTTCCAAAGAAGAGAGCGCACAGGCAACAGCAGCCCGCACGTTTCTCGGTGAAAGGGAGAACTCCCTGACTTCACCCAGCCCTCTGAGCAAAGGCAGGCAGAGGGAGAGAAGCTTCCCTTCCTTCCCCTTGCCCGCAGTGCAGTCCTCGTTTGCTCTCGCAAACGCGAGGCTTCTTCTGAAAAACTACATCGCGGTGCAGCTCTCCTGCCAGAGGAGCAACGACAGAGCTTTAGCTTCTAGGAAGAGACTGGGAAAGCAGCCGGGGAGAGAAGGCCTTTTCCCAGTCTCTTTTCTTTCGGCCTGAATTCGGTGCATTGGCACTGGCCAAAGCAAGGTTTCCCAGCCCCACGGACGACGCGGCAGCTCTCTCCTGGCAGAGCAAGTCCCATGCAGCGTTGCCCTGACGAGATAGTGTGGGTGCGCCGAGGCCCAGGGAAAACACACTGCCCAGAGAAATCCCAGCAAAGCCGTGGGCTTCCCCACAGGAACCTATGTCCGTTTCAGTTCTTTGCCGAGAACGGAGCTCGGAGGCAACGTCAGATTGTGTGTATCTCAGGGAGGGAAAGAAGGCTGTGACTTCCCCCGTTCCTCTGACGAAAGCAGTTAGAGGGAGAAAAACGTCCTTTGCTTTCGCTTTCCCGCAGGGAGCTGGGCGAAACGGCCCTGCGCGAAGGGCCGTTTTCCCCCGGAGAACTGCCTGGCGGCAGCCACGCTCTCCAAGCACAACGCGTATGCAGTGTTAGCGTTCAGCTATCGTGAAGGCTGGCTTTGGCCCGGGGAGAGCAAAGCGCCTGGGAAAGAAATCTCGGCAGACCCCGCTGCCTTTCCACGGTACAAAGTGTGCCACTGCAGACTCTTTTCCAAAGAAGAGAGCGCACAGGCAACAGCAGCCCGCACGTTTCTCGGTGAAAGGGAGAACTCCCTGACTTCACCCAGCCCTCTGAGCAAAGGCAGGCAGAGGGAGAGAAGCTTCCCTTCCTTCCCCTTGCCCGCAGTGCAGTCCTCGTTGGCTCTCGCAAACGCGAGGCTTCTTCTGAAAAACTACATCGCGGTGCAGCTCTCCTGCCAGAGGAGCAACGACAGAGCTTTAGCTTCTAGGAAGAGACTGGGAAAGCAGCCGGGGAGAGAAGGCCTTTTCCCAGTCTCTTTTCTTTCGGCCTGAATTCGGTGCATTGGCACTGGCCAAAGCAAGGTTTCCCAGCCCCACGGACGACGCGGCAGCTCTCTCCTGGCAGAGCAAGTCCCATGCAGCGTTGCCCTGACGAGATAGTGTGGGTGCGCCGAGGCCCAGGGAAAACACACTGCCCAGAGAAATCCCAGCAAAGCCGTGGGCTTCCCCACAGGAACCCATGTCCGTTTCAGTTCTTTGCCGAGAACGGAGCTCGGAGGCAACGTCAGATTGTGTGTATCTCAGGGAGGGAAAGAAGGCTGTGACTTCCCCCGTTCCTCTGACGAAAGCAGTTAGAGGGAGAAAAACGTCCTTTGCTTTCGCTTTCCCGCAGGGAGCTGGGCGAAACGGCCCTTCGCGAAGGGCCGTTTTCCCCCGGAGAACTGCCTGGCGGCAGCCCCGCTCTCCAAGCACAACGCGTATGCAGTGTTAGCGTTCAGCTATCGTGAAGGCTGGCTTTGGCCCGGGGAGAGCAAAGCGCCTGGGAAAGAAATCTCGGCAGACCCCGCTGCCTTTCCACGGTACAAAGTGTGCCACTGCAGACTCTTTTCCAAAGAAGAGAGCGCACAGGCAACAGCAGCCCGCACGTTTCTCGGTGAAAGGGAGAACTCCCTGACTTCACCCAGCCCTCTGAGCAAAGGCAGGCAGAGGGAGAGAAGCTTCCCTTCCTTCCCCTTGCCCGCAGTGCAGTCCTCGTTTGCTCTCGCAAACGCGAGGCTTCTTCTGAAAAACTACATCGCGGTGCAGCTCTCCTGCCAGAGGAGCAACGACAGAGCTTTAGCTTCTAGGAAGAGACTGGGAAAGCAGCCGGGGAGAGAAGGCCTTTTCCCAGTCTCTTTTCTTTCGGCCTGAATTCGGTGCATTGGCACTGGCCAAAGCAAGGTTTCCCAGCCCCACGGACGACGCGGCAGCTCTCTCCTGGCAGAGCAAGTCCCATGCAGCGTTGCCCTGACGAGATAGTGTGGGTGCGCCGAGGCCCAGGGAAAACACACTGCCCAGAGAAATCCCAGCAAAGCCGTGGGCTTCCCCACAGGAACCCATGTCCGTTTCAGTTCTTTGCCGAGAACGGAGCTCGGAGGCAACGTCAGATTGTGTGTATCTCAGGGAGGGAAAGAAGGCTGTGACTTCCCCCGTTCCTCTGACGAAAGCAGTTAGAGGGAGAAAAACGTCCTTTGCTTTCGCTTTCCCGCAGGGAGCTGGGCGAAACGGCCCTGCGCGAAGGGCCGTTTTCCCCCGGAGAACTGCCTGGCGGCAGCCCCGCTCTCCAAGCACAACGCGTATGCAGTGTTAGCGTTCAGCTATCGTGAAGGCTGGCTTTGGCCCGGGGAGAGCAAAGCGCCTGGGAAAGAAATCTCGGCAGACCCCGCTGCCTTTCCACGGTACAAAGTGTGCCACTGCAGACTCTTTTCCAAAGAAGAGAGCGCACAGGCAACAGCAGCCCGCACGTTTCTCGGTGAAAGGGAGAACTCCCTGACTTCACCCAGCCCTCTGAGCAAAGGCAGGCAGAGGGAGAGAAGCTTCCCTTCCTTCCCCTTGCCCGCAGTGCAGTCCTCGTTGGCTCTCGCAAACGCGAGGCTTCTTCTGAAAAACTACATCGCGGCGCAGCTCTCCTGCCAGAGGAGCAACGACAGAGCTTTAGCTTCTAGGAAGAGACTGGGAAAGCAGCCGGGGAGAGAAGGCCTTTTCCCAGTCTCTTTTCTTTCGGCCTGAATTCGGTGCATTGGCACTGGCCAAAGCAAGGTTTCCCAGCCCCACGGACGACGCGGCAGCTCTCTCCTGGCAGAGCAAGTCCCATGCAGCGTTGCCCTGACGAGATAGTGTGGGTGCGCCGAGGCCCAGGGAAAACACACTGCCCAGAGAAATCCCAGCAAAGCCGTGGGCTTCCCCACAGGAACCTATGTCCGTTTCAGGTCTTTGCCGAGAACGGAGCTCGGAGGCAACGTCAGATTGTGTGTATCTCAGGGAGAGAAAGAAGGCTGTGACTTCCCCCGTTCCTCTGACGAAAGCAGTTAGAGGGAGAAAAACGTCCTTTGCTTTCGCTTTCCCGCAGGGAGCTGGGCGAAACGGCCCTGCGCGAAGGGCCGTTTTCCCCCGGAGAACTGCCTGGCGGCAGCCCCGCTCTCCAAGCACAACGCGTATGCAGTGTTAGCGTTCAGCTATCGTGAAGGCTGGCTTTGGCCCGGGGAGAGCAAAGCGCCTGGGAAAGAAATCTCGGCAGACCCCGCTGCCTTTCCACGGTACAAAGTGTGCCACTGCAGACTCTTTTCCAAAGAAGAGAGCGCACAGGCAACAGCAGCCCGCACGTTTCTCGGTGAAAGGGAGAACTCCCTGACTTCACCCAGCCCTCTGAGCAAAGGCAGGCAGAGGGAGAGAAGCTTCCCTTCCTTCCCCTTGCCCGCAGTGCAGTCCTCGTTGGCTCTCGCAAACGCAAGGCTTCTTCTGAAAAACTACATCGCGGCGCAGCTCTCCTGCCAGAGGAGCAACGACAGAGCTTTAGCTTCTAGGAAGAGACTGGGAAAGCAGCCGGGGAGAGAAGGCCTTTTCCCAGTCTCTTTTCTTTCGGCCTGAATTCGGTGCATTGGCACTGGCCAAAGCAAGGTTTCCCAGCCCCACGGACGACGCGGCAGCTCTCTCCTGGCAGAGCAAGTCCCATGCAGCGTTGCCCTGACGAGATAGTGTGGGTGCGCCGAGGCCCAGGGAAAACACACTGCCCAGAGAAATCCCAGCAAAGCCGTGGGCTTCCCCACAGGAACCTATGTCCGTTTCAGGTCTTTGCCGAGAACGGAGCTCGGAGGCAACGTCAGATTGTGTGTATCTCAGGGAGAGAAAGAAGGCTGTGACTTCCCCCGTTCCTCTGACGAAAGCAGTTAGAGGGAGAAAAACGTCCTTTGCTTTCGCTTTCCCGCAGGGAGCTGGGCGAAACGGCCCTTCGCGAAGGGCCGTTTTCCCCCGGAGAACTGCCTGGCGGCAGCCCCGCTCTCCAAGCACAACGCGTATGCAGTGTTAGCGTTCAGCTATCGTGAAGGCTGGCTTTGGCCCGGGGAGAGCAAAGCGCCTGGGAAAGAAATCTCGGCAGACCCCGCTGCCTTTCCACGGTACAAAGTGTGCCACTGCAGACTCTTTTCCAAAGAAGAGAGCGCACAGGCAACAGCAGCCCGCACGTTTCTCGGTGAAAGGGAGAACTCCCTGACTTCACCCAGCCCTCTGAGCAAAGGCAGGCAGAGGGAGAGAAGCTTCCCTTCCTTCCCCTTGCCCGCAGTGCAGTCCTCGTTGGCTCTCGCAAACGCAAGGCTTCTTCTGAAAAACTACATCGCGGCGCAGCTCTCCTGCCAGAGGAGCAACGACAGAGCTTTAGCTTCTAGGAAGAGACTGGGAAAGCAGCCGGGGAGAGAAGGCCTTTTCCCAGTCTCTTTTCTTTCGGCCTGAATTCGGTGCATTGGCACTGGCCAAAGCAAGGTTTCCCAGCCCCACGGACGACGCGGCAGCTCTCTCCTGGCAGAGCAAGTCCCATGCAGCGTTGCCCTGACGAGATAGTGTGGGTGCGCCGAGGCCCAGGGAAAACACACTGCCCAGAGAAATCCCAGCAAAGCCGTGGGCTTCCCCACAGGAACCTATGTCCGTTTCAGGTCTTTGCCGAGAACGGAGCTCGGAGGCAACGTCAGATTGTGTGTATCTCAGGGAGGGAAAGAAGGCTGTGACTTCCCCCGTTCCTCTGACGAAAGCAGTTAGAGGGAGAAAAACGTCCTTTGCTTTCGCTTTCCCGCAGGGAGCTGGGCGAAACGGCCCTTCGCGAAGGGCCGTTTTCCCCCGGAGAACTGCCTGGCGGCAGCCCCGCTCTCCAAGCACAACGCGTATGCAGTGTTAGCGTTCAGCTATCGTGAAGGCTGGCTTTGGCCCGGGGAGAGCAAAGCGCCTGGGAAAGAAATCTCGGCAGACCCCGCTGCCTTTCCACGGTACAAAGTGTGCCACTGCAGACTCTTTTCCAAAGAAGAGAGCACACAGGCAACAGCAGCCCGCACGTTTCTCGGTGAAAGGGAGAACTCCCTGACTTCACCCAGCCCTCTGAGCAAAGGCAGGCAGAGGGAGAGAAGCTTCCCTTCCTTCCCCTTGCCCGCAGTGCAGTCCTCGTTTGCTCTCGCAAACGCGAGGCTTCTTCTGAAAAACTACATCGCGGTGCAGCTCTCCTGCCAGAGGAGCAACGACAGAGCTTTAGCTTCTAGGAAGAGACTGGGAAAGCAGCCGGGGAGAGAAGGCCTTTTCCCAGTCTCTTTTCTTTCGGCCTGAATTCGGTGCATTGGCACTGGCCAAAGCAAGGTTTCCCAGCCCCACGGACGACGCGGCAGCTCTCTCCTGGCAGAGAAAGTCCCATGCAGCGTTGCCCTGACGAGATAGTGTGGGTGCGCCGAGGCCCAGGGAAAACACACTGCCCAGAGAAATCCCAGCAAAGCCGTGGGCTTCCCCACAGGAACCTATGTCCGTTTCAGTTCTTTGCCGAGAACGGAGCTCGGAGGCAACGTCAGATTGTGTGTATCTCAGGGAGGGAAAGAAGGCTGTGACTTCCCCCGTTCCTCTGACGAAAGCAGTTAGAGGGAGAAAAACGTCCTTTGCTTTCGCTTTCCCGCAGGGAGCTGGGCGAAACGGCCCTGCGCGAAGGGCCATTTTCCCCCGGAGAACTGCCTGGCGGCAGCCACGCTCTCCAAGCACAACGCGTATGCAGTGTTAGCGTTCAGCTATCGTGAAGGCTGGCTTTGGCCCGGGGAGAGCAAAGCGCCTGGGAAAGAAATCTCGGCAGACCCCGCTGCCTTTCCACGGTACAAAGTGTGCCACTGCAGACTCTTTTCCAAAGAAGAGAGCGCACAGGCAACAGCAGCCCGCACGTTTCTCGGTGAAAGGGAGAACTCCCTGACTTCACCCAGCCCTCTGAGCAAAGGCAGGCAGAGGGAGAGAAGCTTCCCTTCCTTCCCCTTGCCCGCAGTGCAGTCCTCGTTGGCTCTCGCAAACGCGAGGCTTCTTCTGAAAAACTACATCGCGGTGCAGCTCTCCTGCCAGAGGAGCAACGACAGAGCTTTAGCTTCTAGGAAGAGACTGGGAAAGCAGCCGGGGAGAGAAGGCCTTTTCCCAGTCTCTTTTCTTTCGGCCTGAATTCGGTGCATTGGCACTGGCCAAAGCAAGGTTTCCCAGCCCCACGGACGACGCGGCAGCTCTCTCCTGGCAGAGCAAGTCCCATGCAGCGTTGCCCTGACGAGATAGTGTGGGTGCGCCGAGGCCCAGGGAAAACACACTGCCCAGAGAAATCCCAGCAAAGCCGTGGGCTTCCCCACAGGAACCCATGTCCGTTTCAGTTCTTTGCCGAGAACGGAGCTCGGAGGCAACGTCAGATTGTGTGTATCTCAGGGAGGGAAAGAAGGCTGTGACTTCCCCCGTTCCTCTGACGAAAGCAGTTAGAGGGAGAAAAACGTCCTTTGCTTTCGCTTTCCCGCAGGGAGCTGGGCGAAACGGCCCTTCGCGAAGGGCCGTTTTCCCCCGGAGAACTGCCTGGCGGCAGCCCCGCTCTCCAAGCACAACGCGTATGCAGTGTTAGCGTTCAGCTATCGTGAAGGCTGGCTTTGGCCCGGGGAGAGCAAAGCGCCTGGGAAAGAAATCTCGGCAGACCCCGCTGCCTTTCCACGGTACAAAGTGTGCCACTGCAGACTCTTTTCCAAAGAAGAGAGCGCACAGGCAACAGCAGCCCGCACGTTTCTCGGTGAAAGGGAGAACTCCCTGACTTCACCCAGCCCTCTGAGCAAAGGCAGGCAGAGGGAGAGAAGCTTCCCTTCCTTCCCCTTGCCCGCAGTGCAGTCCTCGTTTGCTCTCGCAAACGCGAGGCTTCTTCTGAAAAACTACATCGCGGTGCAGCTCTCCTGCCAGAGGAGCAACGACAGAGCTTTAGCTTCTAGGAAGAGACTGGGAAAGCAGCCGGGGAGAGAAGGCCTTTTCCCAGTCTCTTTTCTTTCGGCCTGAATTCGGTGCATTGGCACTGGCCAAAGCAAGGTTTCCCAGCCCCACGGACGACGCGGCAGCTCTCTCCTGGCAGAGCAAGTCCCATGCAGCGTTGCCCTGACGAGATAGTGTGGGTGCGCCGAGGCCCAGGGAAAACACACTGCCCAGAGAAATCCCAGCAAAGCCGTGGGCTTCCCCACAGGAACCCATGTCCGTTTCAGTTCTTTGCCGAGAACGGAGCTCGGAGGCAACGTCAGATTGTGTGTATCTCAGGGAGGGAAAGAAGGCTGTGACTTCCCCCGTTCCTCTGACGAAAGCAGTTAGAGGGAGAAAAACGTCCTTTGCTTTCGCTTTCCCGCAGGGAGCTGGGCGAAACGGCCCTTCGCGAAGGGCCGTTTTCCCCCGGAGAACTGCCTGGCGGCAGCCCCGCTCTCCAAGCACAACGCGTATGCAGTGTTAGCGTTCAGCTATCGTGAAGGCTGGCTTTGGCCCGGGGAGAGCAAAGCGCCTGGGAAAGAAATCTCGGCAGACCCCGCTGCCTTTCCACGGTACAAAGTGTGCCACTGCAGACTCTTTTCCAAAGAAGAGAGCGCACAGGCAACAGCAGCCCGCACGTTTCTCGGTGAAAGGGAGAACTCCCTGACTTCACCCAGCCCTCTGAGCAAAGGCAGGCAGAGGGAGAGAAGCTTCCCTTCCTTCCCCTTGCCCGCAGTGCAGTCCTCGTTTGCTCTCGCAAACGCGAGGCTTCTTCTGAAAAACTACATCGCGGTGCAGCTCTCCTGCCAGAGGAGCAACGACAGAGCTTTAGCTTCTAGGAAGAGACTGGGAAAGCAGCCGGGGAGAGAAGGCCTTTTCCCAGTCTCTTTTCTTTCGGCCTGAATTCGGTGCATTGGCACTGGCCAAAGCAAGGTTTCCCAGCCCCACGGACGACGCGGCAGCTCTCTCCTGGCAGAGCAAGTCCCATGCAGCGTTGCCCTGACGAGATAGTGTGGGTGCGCCGAGGCCCAGGGAAAACACACTGCCCAGAGAAATCCCAGCAAAGCCGTGGGCTTCCCCACAGGAACCCATGTCCGTTTCAGTTCTTTGCCGAGAACGGAGCTCGGAGGCAACGTCAGATTGTGTGTATCTCAGGGAGGGAAAGAAGGCTGTGACTTCCCCCGTTCCTCTGACGAAAGCAGTTAGAGGGAGAAAAACGTCCTTTGCTTTCGCTTTCCCGCAGGGAGCTGGGCGAAACGGCCCTGCGCGAAGGGCCGTTTTCCCCCGGAGAACTGCCTGGCGGCAGCCCCGCTCTCCAAGCACAACGCGTATGCAGTGTTAGCGTTCAGCTATCGTGAAGGCTGGCTTTGGCCCGGGGAGAGCAAAGCGCCTGGGAAAGAAATCTCGGCAGACCCCGCTGCCTTTCCACGGTACAAAGTGTGCCACTGCAGACTCTTTTCCAAAGAAGAGAGCGCACAGGCAACAGCAGCCCGCACGTTTCTCGGTGAAAGGGAGAACTCCCTGACTTCACCCAGCCCTCTGAGCAAAGGCAGGCAGAGGGAGAGAAGCTTCCCTTCCTTCCCCTTGCCCGCAGTGCAGTCCTCGTTTGCTCTCGCAAACGCGAGGCTTCTTCTGAAAAACTACATCGCGGTGCAGCTCTCCTGCCAGAGGAGCAACGACAGAGCTTTAGCTTCTAGGAAGAGACTGGGAAAGCAGCCGGGGAGAGAAGGCCTTTTCCCAGTCTCTTTTCTTTCGGCCTGAATTCGGTGCATTGGCACTGGCCAAAGCAAGGTTTCCCAGCCCCACGGACGACGCGGCAGCTCTCTCCTGGCAGAGCAAGTCCCATGCAGCGTTGCCCTGACGAGATAGTGTGGGTGCGCCGAGGCCCAGGGAAAACACACTGCCCAGAGAAATCCCAGCAAAGCCGTGGGCTTCCCCACAGGAACCCATGTCCGTTTCAGTTCTTTGCCGAGAACGGAGCTCGGAGGCAACGTCAGATTGTGTGTATCTCAGGGAGAGAAAGAAGGCTGTGACTTCCCCCGTTCCTCTGACGAAAGCAGTTAGAGGGAGAAAAACGTCCTTTGCTTTCGCTTTCCCGCAGGGAGCTGGGCGAAACGGCCCTGCGCGAAGGGCCGTTTTCCCCCGGAGAACTGCCTGGCGGCAGCCCCGCTCTCCAAGCACAACGCGTATGCAGTGTTAGCGTTCAGCTATCGTGAAGGCTGGCTTTGGCCCGGGGAGAGCAAAGCGCCTGGGAAAGAAATCTCGGCAGACCCCGCTGCCTTTCCACGGTACAAAGTGTGCCACTGCAGACTCTTTTCCAAAGAAGAGAGCGCACAGGCAACAGCAGCCCGCACGTTTCTCGGTGAAAGGGAGAACTCCCTGACTTCACCCAGCCCTCTGAGCAAAGGCAGGCAGAGGGAGAGAAGCTTCCCTTCCTTCCCCTTGCCCGCAGTGCAGTCCTCGTTGGCTCTCGCAAACGCGAGGCTTCTTCTGAAAAACTACATCGCGGTGCAGCTCTCCTGCCAGAGGAGCAACGACAGAGCTTTAGCTTCTAGGAAGAGACTGGGAAAGCAGCCGGGGAGAGAAGGCCTTTTCCCAGTCTCTTTTCTTTCGGCCTGAATTCGGTGCATTGGCACTGGCCAAAGCAAGGTTTCCCAGCCCCACGGACGACGCGGCAGCTCTCTCCTGGCAGAGCAAGTCCCATGCAGCGTTGCCCTGACGAGATAGTGTGGGTGCGCCGAGGCCCAGGGAAAACACACTGCCCAGAGAAATCCCAGCAAAGCCGTGGGCTTCCCCACAGGAACCCATGTCCGTTTCAGTTCTTTGCCGAGAACGGAGCTCGGAGGCAACGTCAGATTGTGTGTATCTCAGGGAGGGAAAGAAGGCTGTGACTTCCCCCGTTCCTCTGACGAAAGCAGTTAGAGGGAGAAAAACGTCCTTTGCTTTCGCTTTCCCGCAGGGAGCTGGGCGAAACGGCCCTTCGCGAAGGGCCGTTTTCCCCCGGAGAACTGCCTGGCGGCAGCCCCGCTCTCCAAGCACAACGCGTATGCAGTGTTAGCGTTCAGCTATCGTGAAGGCTGGCTTTGGCCCGGGGAGAGCAAAGCGCCTGGGAAAGAAATCTCGGCAGACCCCGCTGCCTTTCCACGGTACAAAGTGTGCCACTGCAGACTCTTTTCCAAAGAAGAGAGCGCACAGGCAACAGCAGCCCGCACGTTTCTCGGTGAAAGGGAGAACTCCCTGACTTCACCCAGCCCTCTGAGCAAAGGCAGGCAGAGGGAGAGAAGCTTCCCTTCCTTCCCCTTGCCCGCAGTGCAGTCCTCGTTTGCTCTCGCAAACGCGAGGCTTCTTCTGAAAAACTACATCGCGGTGCAGCTCTCCTGCCAGAGGAGCAACGACAGAGCTTTAGCTTCTAGGAAGAGACTGGGAAAGCAGCCGGGGAGAGAAGGCCTTTTCCCAGTCTCTTTTCTTTCGGCCTGAATTCGGTGCATTGGCACTGGCCAAAGCAAGGTTTCCCAGCCCCACGGACGACGCGGCAGCTCTCTCCTGGCAGAGCAAGTCCCATGCAGCGTTGCCCTGACGAGATAGTGTGGGTGCGCCGAGGCCCAGGGAAAACACACTGCCCAGAGAAATCCCAGCAAAGCCGTGGGCTTCCCCACAGGAACCCATGTCCGTTTCAGTTCTTTGCCGAGAACGGAGCTCGGAGGCAACGTCAGATTGTGTGTATCTCAGGGAGGGAAAGAAGGCTGTGACTTCCCCCGTTCCTCTGACGAAAGCAGTTAGAGGGAGAAAAACGTCCTTTGCTTTCGCTTTCCCGCAGGGAGCTGGGCGAAACGGCCCTGCGCGAAGGGCCGTTTTCCCCCGGAGAACTGCCTGGCGGCAGCCCCGCTCTCCAAGCACAACGCGTATGCAGTGTTAGCGTTCAGCTATCGTGAAGGCTGGCTTTGGCCCGGGGAGAGCAAAGCGCCTGGGAAAGAAATCTCGGCAGACCCCGCTGCCTTTCCACGGTACAAAGTGTGCCACTGCAGACTCTTTTCCAAAGAAGAGAGCGCACAGGCAACAGCAGCCCGCACGTTTCTCGGTGAAAGGGAGAACTCCCTGACTTCACCCAGCCCTCTGAGCAAAGGCAGGCAGAGGGAGAGAAGCTTCCCTTCCTTCCCCTTGCCCGCAGTGCAGTCCTCGTTTGCTCTCGCAAACGCGAGGCTTCTTCTGAAAAACTACATCGCGGTGCAGCTCTCCTGCCAGAGGAGCAATGACAGAGCTTTAGCTTCTAGGAAGAGACTGGGAAAGCAGCCGGGGAGAGAAGGCCTTTTCCCAGTCTCTTTTCTTTCGGCCTGAATTCGGTGCATTGGCACTGGCCAAAGCAAGGTTTCCCAGCCCCACGGACGACGCGGCAGCTCTCTCCTGGCAGAGCAAGTCCCATGCAGCGTTGCCCTGACGAGATAGTGTGGGTGCGCCGAGGCCCAGGGAAAACACACTGCCCAGAGAAATCCCAGCAAAGCCGTGGGCTTCCCCACAGGAACCCATGTCCGTTTCAGTTCTTTGCCGAGAACGGAGCTCGGAGGCAACGTCAGATTGTGTGTATCTCAGGGAGGGAAAGAAGGCTGTGACTTCCCCCGTTCCTCTGACGAAAGCAGTTAGAGGGAGAAAAACGTCCTTTGCTTTCGCTTTCCCGCAGGGAGCTGGGCGAAACGGCCCTTCGCGAAGGGCCGTTTTCCCCCGGAGAACTGCCTGGCGGCAGCCCCGCTCTCCAAGCACAACGCGTATGCAGTGTTAGCGTTCAGCTATCGTGAAGGCTGGCTTTGGCCCGGGGAGAGCAAAGCGCCTGGGAAAGAAATCTCGGCAGACCCCGCTGCCTTTCCACGGTACAAAGTGTGCCACTGCAGACTCTTTTCCAAAGAAGAGAGCGCACAGGCAACAGCAGCCCGCACGTTTCTCGGTGAAAGGGAGAACTCCCTGACTTCACCCAGCCCTCTGAGCAAAGGCAGGCAGAGGGAGAGAAGCTTCCCTTCCTTCCCCTTGCCCGCAGTGCAGTCCTCGTTTGCTCTCGCAAACGCGAGGCTTCTTCTGAAAAACTACATCGCGGTGCAGCTCTCCTGCCAGAGGAGCAACGACAGAGCTTTAGCTTCTAGGAAGAGACTGGGAAAGCAGCCGGGGAGAGAAGGCCTTTTCCCAGTCTCTTTTCTTTCGGCCTGAATTCGGTGCATTGGCACTGGCCAAAGCAAGGTTTCCCAGCCCCACGGACGACGCGGCAGCTCTCTCCTGGCAGAGCAAGTCCCATGCAGCGTTGCCCTGACGAGATAGTGTGGGTGCGCCGAGGCCCAGGGAAAACACACTGCCCAGAGAAATCCCAGCAAAGCCGTGGGCTTCCCCACAGGAACCCATGTCCGTTTCAGTTCTTTGCCGAGAACGGAGCTCGGAGGCAACGTCAGATTGTGTGTATCTCAGGGAGGGAAAGAAGGCTGTGACTTCCCCCGTTCCTCTGACGAAAGCAGTTAGAGGGAGAAAAACGTCCTTTGCTTTCGCTTTCCCGCAGGGAGCTGGGCGAAACGGCCCTGCGCGAAGGGCCGTTTTCCCCCGGAGAACTGCCTGGCGGCAGCCCCGCTCTCCAAGCACAACGCGTATGCAGTGTTAGCGTTCAGCTATCGTGAAGGCTGGCTTTGGCCCGGGGAGAGCAAAGCGCCTGGGAAAGAAATCTCGGCAGACCCCGCTGCCTTTCCACGGTACAAAGTGTGCCACTGCAGACTCTTTTCCAAAGAAGAGAGCGCACAGGCAACAGCAGCCCGCACGTTTCTCGGTGAAAGGGAGAACTCCCTGACTTCACCCAGCCCTCTGAGCAAAGGCAGGCAGAGGGAGAGAAGCTTCCCTTCCTTCCCCTTGCCCGCAGTGCAGTCCTCGTTTGCTCTCGCAAACGCGAGGCTTCTTCTGAAAAACTACATCGCGGTGCAGCTCTCCTGCCAGAGGAGCAACGACAGAGCTTTAGCTTCTAGGAAGAGACTGGGAAAGCAGCCGGGGAGAGAAGGCCTTTTCCCAGTCTCTTTTCTTTCGGCCTGAATTCGGTGCATTGGCACTGGCCAAAGCAAGGTTTCCCAGCCCCACGGACGACGCGGCAGCTCTCTCCTGGCAGAGCAAGTCCCATGCAGCGTTGCCCTGACGAGATAGTGTGGGTGCGCCGAGGCCCAGGGAAAACACACTGCCCAGAGAAATCCCAGCAAAGCCGTGGGCTTCCCCACAGGAACCCATGTCCGTTTCAGTTCTTTGCCGAGAACGGAGCTCGGAGGCAACGTCAGATTGTGTGTATCTCAGGGAGGGAAAGAAGGCTGTGACTTCCCCCGTTCCTCTGACGAAAGCAGTTAGAGGGAGAAAAACGTCCTTTGCTTTCGCTTTCCCGCAGGGAGCTGGGCGAAACGGCCCTGCGCGAAGGGCCGTTTTCCCCCGGAGAACTGCCTGGCGGCAGCCCCGCTCTCCAAGCACAACGCGTATGCAGTGTTAGCGTTCAGCTATCGTGAAGGCTGGCTTTGGCCCGGGGAGAGCAAAGCGCCTGGGAAAGAAATCTCGGCAGACCCCGCTGCCTTTCCACGGTACAAAGTGTGCCACTGCAGACTCTTTTCCAAAGAAGAGAGCGCACAGGCAACAGCAGCCCGCACGTTTCTCGGTGAAAGGGAGAACTCCCTGACTTCACCCAGCCCTCTGAGCAAAGGCGGGCAGAGGGAGAGAAGCTTCCCTTCCTTCCCCTTGCCCGCAGTGCAGTCCTCGTTTGCTCTCGCAAACGCGAGGCTTCTTCTGAAAAACTACATCGCGGTGCAGCTCTCCTGCCAGAGGAGCAACGACAGAGCTTTAGCTTCTAGGAAGAGACTGGGAAAGCAGCCGGGGAGAGAAGGCCTTTTCCCAGTCTCTTTTCTTTCGGCCTGAATTCGGTGCATTGGCACTGGCCAAAGCAAGGTTTCCCAGCCCCACGGACGACGCGGCAGCTCTCTCCTGGCAGAGCAAGTCCCATGCAGCGTTGCCCTGACGAGATAGTGTGGGTGCGCCGAGGCCCAGGGAAAACACACTGCCCAGAGAAATCCCAGCAAAGCCGTGGGCTTCCCCACAGGAACCCATGTCCGTTTCAGTTCTTTGCCGAGAACGGAGCTCGGAGGCAACGTCAGATTGTGTGTATCTCAGGGAGGGAAAGAAGGCTGTGACTTCCCCCGTTCCTCTGACGAAAGCAGTTAGAGGGAGAAAAACGTCCTTTGCTTTCGCTTTCCCGCAGGGAGCTGGGCGAAACGGCCCTGCGCGAAGGGCCGTTTTCCCCCGGAGAACTGCCTGGCGGCAGCCCCGCTCTCCAAGCACAACGCGTATGCAGTGTTAGCGTTCAGCTATCGTGAAGGCTGGCTTTGGCCCGGGGAGAGCAAAGCGCCTGGGAAAGAAATCTCGGCAGACCCCGCTGCCTTTCCACGGTACAAAGTGTGCCACTGCAGACTCTTTTCCAAAGAAGAGAGCGCACAGGCAACAGCAGCCCGCACGTTTCTCGGTGAAAGGGAGAACTCCCTGACTTCACCCAGCCCTCTGAGCAAAGGCAGGCAGAGGGAGAGAAGCTTCCCTTCCTTCCCCTTGCCCGCAGTGCAGTCCTCGTTTGCTCTCGCAAACGCGAGGCTTCTTCTGAAAAACTACATCGCGGTGCAGCTCTCCTGCCAGAGGAGCAACGACAGAGCTTTAGCTTCTAGGAAGAGACTGGGAAAGCAGCCGGGGAGAGAAGGCCTTTTCCCAGTCTCTTTTCTTTCGGCCTGAATTCGGTGCATTGGCACTGGCCAAAGCAAGGTTTCCCAGCCCCACGGACGACGCGGCAGCTCTCTCCTGGCAGAGCAAGTCCCATGCAGCGTTGCCCTGACGAGATAGTGTGGGTGCGCCGAGGCCCAGGGAAAACACACTGCCCAGAGAAATCCCAGCAAAGCCGTGGGCTTCCCCACAGGAACCCATGTCCGTTTCAGTTCTTTGCCGAGAACGGAGCTCGGAGGCAACGTCAGATTGTGTGTATCTCAGGGAGGGAAAGAAGGCTGTGACTTCCCCCGTTCCTCTGACGAAAGCAGTTAGAGGGAGAAAAACGTCCTTTGCTTTCGCTTTCCCGCAGGGAGCTGGGCGAAACGACCCTTCGCGAAGGGCCGTTTTCCCCCGGAGAACTGCCTGGCGGCAGCCCCGCTCTCCAAGCACAACGCGTATGCAGTGTTAGCGTTCAGCTATCGTGAAGGCTGGCTTTGGCCCGGGGAGAGCAAAGCGCCTGGGAAAGAAATCTCGGCAGACCCCGCTGCCTTTCCACGGTACAAAGTGTGCCACTGCAGACTCTTTTCCAAAGAAGAGAGCGCACAGGCAACAGCAGCCCGCACGTTTCTCGGTGAAAGGGAGAACTCCCTGACTTCACCCAGCCGTCTGAGCAAAGGCGGGCAGAGGGAGAGAAGCTTCCCTTCCTTCCCCTTGCCCGCAGTGCAGTCCTCGTTTGCTCTCGCAAACGCGAGGCTTCTTCTGAAAAACTACATCGCGGTGCAGCTCTCCTGCCAGAGGAGCAACGACAGAGCTTTAGCTTCTAGGAAGAGACTGGGAAAGCAGCCGGGGAGAGAAGGCCTTTTCCCAGTCTCTTTTCTTTCGGCCTGAATTCGGTGCATTGGCACTGGCCAAAGCAAGGTTTCCCAGCCCCACGGACGACGCGGCAGCTCTCTCCTGGCAGAGCAAGTCCCATGCAGCGTTGCCCTGACGAGATAGTGTGGGTGCGCCGAGGCCCAGGGAAAACACACTGCCCAGAGAAATCCCAGCAAAGCCGTGGGCTTCCCCACAGGAACCCATGTCCGTTTCAGTTCTTTGCCGAGAACGGAGCTCGGAGGCAACGTCAGATTGTGTGTATCTCAGGGAGGGAAAGAAGGCTGTGACTTCCCCCGTTCCTCTGACGAAAGCAGTTAGAGGGAGAAAAACGTCCTTTGCTTTCGCTTTCCCGCAGGGAGCTGGGCGAAACGGCCCTTCGCGAAGGGCCGTTTTCCCCCGGAGAACTGCCTGGCGGCAGCCCCGCTCTCCAAGCACAACGCGTATGCAGTGTTAGCGTTCAGCTATCGTGAAGGCTGGCTTTGGCCCGGGGAGAGCAAAGCGCCTGGGAAAGAAATCTCGGCAGACCCCGCTGCCTTTCCACGGTACAAAGTGTGCCACTGCAGACTCTTTTCCAAAGAAGAGAGCGCACAGGCAACAGCAGCCCGCACGTTTCTCGGTGAAAGGGAGAACTCCCTGACTTCACCCAGCCCTCTGAGCAAAGGCAGGCAGAGGGAGAGAAGCTTCCCTTCCTTCCCCTTGCCCGCAGTGCAGTCCTCGTTTGCTCTCGCAAACGCGAGGCTTCTTCTGAAAAACTACATCGCGGTGCAGCTCTCCTGCCAGAGGAGCAACGACAGAGCTTTAGCTTCTAGGAAGAGACTGGGAAAGCAGCCGGGGAGAGAAGGCCTTTTCCCAGTCTCTTTTCTTTCGGCCTGAATTCGGTGCATTGGCACTGGCCAAAGCAAGGTTTCCCAGCCCCACGGACGACGCGGCAGCTCTCTCCTGGCAGAGCAAGTCCCATGCAGCGTTGCCCTGACGAGATAGTGTGGGTGCGCCGAGGCCCAGGGAAAACACACTGCCCAGAGAAATCCCAGCAAAGCCGTGGGCTTCCCCACAGGAACCCATGTCCGTTTCAGTTCTTTGCCGAGAACGGAGCTCGGAGGCAACGTCAGATTGTGTGTATCTCAGGGAGGGAAAGAAGGCTGTGACTTCCCCCGTTCCTCTGACGAAAGCAGTTAGAGGGAGAAAAACGTCCTTTGCTTTCGCTTTCCCGCAGGGAGCTGGGCGAAACGGCCCTGCGCGAAGGGCCGTTTTCCCCCGGAGAACTGCCTGGCGGCAGCCCCGCTCTCCAAGCACAACGCGTATGCAGTGTTAGCGTTCAGCTATCGTGAAGGCTGGCTTTGGCCCGGGGAGAGCAAAGCGCCTGGGAAAGAAATCTCGGCAGACCCCGCTGCCTTTCCACGGTACAAAGTGTGCCACTGCAGACTCTTTTCCAAAGAAGAGAGCGCACAGGCAACAGCAGCCCGCACGTTTCTCGGTGAAAGGGAGAACTCCCTGACTTCACCCAGCCCTCTGAGCAAAGGCAGGCAGAGGGAGAGAAGCTTCCCTTCCTTCCCCTTGCCCGCAGTGCAGTCCTCGTTTGCTCTCGCAAACGCGAGGCTTCTTCTGAAAAACTACATCGCGGTGCAGCTCTCCTGCCAGAGGAGCAACGACAGAGCTTTAGCTTCTAGGAAGAGACTGGGAAAGCAGCCGGGGAGAGAAGGCCTTTTCCCAGTCTCTTTTCTTTCGGCCTGAATTCGGTGCATTGGCACTGGCCAAAGCAAGGTTTCCCAGCCCCACGGACGACGCGGCAGCTCTCTCCTGGCAGAGCAAGTCCCATGCAGCGTTGCCCTGACGAGATAGTGTGGGTGCGCCGAGGCCCAGGGAAAACACACTGCCCAGAGAAATCCCAGCAAAGCCGTGGGCTTCCCCACAGGAACCCATGTCCGTTTCAGTTCTTTGCCGAGAACGGAGCTCGGAGGCAACGTCAGATTGTGTGTATCTCAGGGAGAGAAAGAAGGCTGTGACTTCCCCCGTTCCTCTGACGAAAGCAGTTAGAGGGAGAAAAACGTCCTTTGCTTTCGCTTTCCCGCAGGGAGCTGGGCGAAACGGCCCTGCGCGAAGGGCCGTTTTCCCCCGGAGAACTGCCTGGCGGCAGCCCCGCTCTCCAAGCACAACGCGTATGCAGTGTTAGCGTTCAGCTATCGTGAAGGCTGGCTTTGGCCCGGGGAGAGCAAAGCGCCTGGGAAAGAAATCTCGGCAGACCCCGCTGCCTTTCCACGGTACAAAGTGTGCCACTGCAGACTCTTTTCCAAAGAAGAGAGCGCACAGGCAACAGCAGCCCGCACGTTTCTCGGTGAAAGGGAGAACTCCCTGACTTCACCCAGCCCTCTGAGCAAAGGCAGGCAGAGGGAGAGAAGCTTCCCTTCCTTCCCCTTGCCCGCAGTGCAGTCCTCGTTGGCTCTCGCAAACGCGAGGCTTCTTCTGAAAAACTACATCGCGGTGCAGCTCTCCTGCCAGAGGAGCAACGACAGAGCTTTAGCTTCTAGGAAGAGACTGGGAAAGCAGCCGGGGAGAGAAGGCCTTTTCCCAGTCTCTTTTCTTTCGGCCTGAATTCGGTGCATTGGCACTGGCCAAAGCAAGGTTTCCCAGCCCCACGGACGACGCGGCAGCTCTCTCCTGGCAGAGCAAGTCCCATGCAGCGTTGCCCTGACGAGATAGTGTGGGTGCGCCGAGGCCCAGGGAAAACACACTGCCCAGAGAAATCCCAGCAAAGCCGTGGGCTTCCCCACAGGAACCCATGTCCGTTTCAGTTCTTTGCCGAGAACGGAGCTCGGAGGCAACGTCAGATTGTGTGTATCTCAGGGAGGGAAAGAAGGCTGTGACTTCCCCCGTTCCTCTGACGAAAGCAGTTAGAGGGAGAAAAACGTCCTTTGCTTTCGCTTTCCCGCAGGGAGCTGGGCGAAACGGCCCTTCGCGAAGGGCCGTTTTCCCCCGGAGAACTGCCTGGCGGCAGCCCCGCTCTCCAAGCACAACGCGTATGCAGTGTTAGCGTTCAGCTATCGTGAAGGCTGGCTTTGGCCCGGGGAGAGCAAAGCGCCTGGGAAAGAAATCTCGGCAGACCCCGCTGCCTTTCCACGGTACAAAGTGTGCCACTGCAGACTCTTTTCCAAAGAAGAGAGCGCACAGGCAACAGCAGCCCGCACGTTTCTCGGTGAAAGGGAGAACTCCCTGACTTCACCCAGCCCTCTGAGCAAAGGCAGGCAGAGGGAGAGAAGCTTCCCTTCCTTCCCCTTGCCCGCAGTGCAGTCCTCGTTTGCTCTCGCAAACGCGAGGCTTCTTCTGAAAAACTACATCGCGGTGCAGCTCTCCTGCCAGAGGAGCAACGACAGAGCTTTAGCTTCTAGGAAGAGACTGGGAAAGCAGCCGGGGAGAGAAGGCCTTTTCCCAGTCTCTTTTCTTTCGGCCTGAATTCGGTGCATTGGCACTGGCCAAAGCAAGGTTTCCCAGCCCCACGGACGACGCGGCAGCTCTCTCCTGGCAGAGCAAGTCCCATGCAGCGTTGCCCTGACGAGATAGTGTGGGTGCGCCGAGGCCCAGGGAAAACACACTGCCCAGAGAAATCCCAGCAAAGCCGTGGGCTTCCCCACAGGAACCCATGTCCGTTTCAGTTCTTTGCCGAGAACGGAGCTCGGAGGCAACGTCAGATTGTGTGTATCTCAGGGAGGGAAAGAAGGCTGTGACTTCCCCCGTTCCTCTGACGAAAGCAGTTAGAGGGAGAAAAACGTCCTTTGCTTTCGCTTTCCCGCAGGGAGCTGGGCGAAACGGCCCTGCGCGAAGGGCCGTTTTCCCCCGGAGAACTGCCTGGCGGCAGCCCCGCTCTCCAAGCACAACGCGTATGCAGTGTTAGCGTTCAGCTATCGTGAAGGCTGGCTTTGGCCCGGGGAGAGCAAAGCGCCTGGGAAAGAAATCTCGGCAGACCCCGCTGCCTTTCCACGGTACAAAGTGTGCCACTGCAGACTCTTTTCCAAAGAAGAGAGCGCACAGGCAACAGCAGCCCGCACGTTTCTCGGTGAAAGGGAGAACTCCCTGACTTCACCCAGCCCTCTGAGCAAAGGCAGGCAGAGGGAGAGAAGCTTCCCTTCCTTCCCCTTGCCCGCAGTGCAGTCCTCGTTTGCTCTCGCAAACGCGAGGCTTCTTCTGAAAAACTACATCGCGGTGCAGCTCTCCTGCCAGAGGAGCAATGACAGAGCTTTAGCTTCTAGGAAGAGACTGGGAAAGCAGCC